>NW_025959121.1:0-61643 GCF_023159225.1 Perognathus longimembris pacificus | reverse complement strand
CCGAGATGGATCTCTTCCTGCTCCTCCCTGGAACCACGGGAGGCCTGTCTGCGTATGTCAGTGGTGGACGACAGCGGCGACAGCCAGCCTCCGTGTTCCTTCCAGTGCCCGGCACTGCCTGCTGCTTGTTTCTTGCACTGTACCTCAGTGTCTTTTGTGGTGCAATATTTCTCTGTTGCAATATCGCCTACAGCTCTGCCCAAGAACTGGAACGGATCACTAGCACCTTGGCTGCCGTGGACCTCCAGAACCACCAGGGCCTGGACCTGCTTCGACCTCACCATCAGAGATGGGGAATGGTGGCGCCGGCCCAACTCAACCAGCGGGGGGATGGACTAATCTCCAACCTTCCCTGGACTGAGCCAGATGGGTGGCTCCCCTACCCTCTCCCTCTCGTGGGAGAGACCCCCATGACCTGTCTTTGCATTTGCCTCTGTGCTTATATAGCCTCTGTATTTACACCTGACCATGCTAGTGCAAATAGGCTTCCCCTAGTTCTTAAGCAATGAGCCAGAGCTATCCAGTCAACGGTGGTCTGGCAGCATTATGCTGCTTTTAGCCATTTGGGAACCCTCTGAAATTGGTCATGGCCCCTTCCAGGATGTGCAGCCTACCAGAGTACACAGGCGTGAGGCAGAAATAGCAGGGCCTCCTCTTGAGCACAGACCCCTCTCCTCCCCCCTTGTTCCTTGCTGGGGCTGGCAAGCCTCATAGGCAGGGTGGCCCGACGAGCTAGGATGGCCAGCCAATGACAGGTAAGATCCTTCAGGGGGGACGACCTAAGACAGGCACATTCTCGAGTAGGACATCAACCAGCTTATTAAACAGAAAAGGGGGAGATGTGGGGCGCACCGCCTGGCCCCGACTGTGCACGCCCTGGAGGTGTGTGACTGTTGCACCGCCTCCGGGGAGAGGGATCCTGGCTAACCCCGCCTGCCTTTGGGGTCCGGAACTGGAAGGCAGCTCTAGGCGGTAACCTGGGGGCGGTCCTGCTGGTAGTGACGTAGACTCAGGCCGCCCCTTAGGGAGGTCCCATGGCCTTCCACCCTTGACAGACAGCTCCGACCACCAATCGTAGCCCCTGACTAGGTACGATACACCCCTCCTCTTCCTGCTGCCATTGCCCATACTTAAGAGGGGGTTCGCGCCAATAAACAGAGAGCGGTCTTGAACTCTGCCCAAGTCGACTGACCGTCTAACTGTGGCATAAAGGTTGGGTTGGGCTGTGTGCAGGCGACTTGCCGCTTGTTACCTATTCTGGGTTCACCCTCAGCGGGGCGGGGCGCGCCTCCTTGCCTCTCCCACTGGTCAGGAGAGCGCCCAGTGTGCAGGGCCCCCTGCATCCGTCCATCCATCTGTCTATGTGTCTGTCTCCCTGTCCATCTGTCTGTCCATCTCTTTTGCGTCTGTCTCCCTGTCTGTCTCTATGTTTGTCTGTCGCTCTCTCATCTGTCTGTCCGTCTGTCTGTGTGTCTGCACCTCTCTCCGTCTGTGTGTCCGCCCGTCCCTCCTTTTCCGTCTCCCAATCCACATGTCCGTCCCTCTGTCTGCCCCTCCGTTCCTCCGACTGCACTGTGTCTCTCTGTCTGGGAGACGTACCCAGCACCACCCAAGGAGGATTCAGCACCCAGCACCACCACCCAAGGGGGACTCAGCACTCAATACCACCACCCAGGAGGAATCAGCACACAGCACCACCACCAAAGGAGGACTCAGGTCTGTCTGTCTGTGCATGGCGCCCGCACCACCGAGGCCCCATGGCCTGACCTCACCGAGCCGCTGCCTTGGTTTCCCCAAGACGCCCAGGAGCCAGGAAACCCCCAGGAGAAGCGAGAAAGGGGAAGCGGCATCCACTCCCCGCCCAGAGCCCAGAAACGTCAGGGCCCAGCCGCCCTAAGCTCCCCAGGACACCCACCCGGTGGTCCACACCTGACAGCCCAACCGCCCGGAACCGAGACAGGCACCCCGGCCTCCCCACACCCGACCCGATGTGCCAATGGCCTGCAGTGAAAGTGAAAGCCCCAGGGGCCACCAGGGAGGGGAAGGAGGGGGAAGGAGAGAGGGATGAAATCAAGGACCCATTCCCCACCCACCCAACACCCACCCATCCACCCACCCACCCAATTATCCACCCACACAACCATCTACCCACCCATCTACCTACCCAACTACCATCCACCCACCCATTCACCCACCCACCCACCCATCCATCCAACCATCCACCCACCAACCCACCTATCCACCCACCCACCCACCCACCAATCCACCCACCCACCCACCCATCCATCCACCCAATCATCCCCCCCACACACCCACCCACCCATCCCCATTGCTCTCTCCACAGTGCTCTCCGGGTCCAGGCCTCCTGCCCTGATCCTCCCCTGGTCTGCAGCCTCCATCTTCCTCCCCCTCCTCCTCCTCCTCCTCCTCGTCCTCATGGCTGAATCTCATGGGGTAACTCACCTCCTTTCTGGTTCCTCCATCAGCCCAAGGAAGGATTCGAACTCAGTACCCTTGTATGGGTGATCCTGACTTCTCACCTTTGTTCCTCGTGACACCTCCAACCCACCCAGAGACACCCACGCCATCTTCTGGAAGGTTCCCCGCGCCCTCCTGACCCGAGACCCCATCCCCATCCTCGGGCCCTGCAACCCCTGACCCCGGACCTGACCTGGGCCTGACCTTTGAATCCAGGAGCCACAGGCTAAGCTGGTGCTGTGTGGGCACCACCACAGAGGCTCAGTGCATCGTTGTGAACCCGGACAAGGGGTCGGTCACACTGCTGGACAGTTGGGGAAATCAAGGCACGACGGAGACACCAGGCCCAACCCTGGGAGGCCAATGGTGGGGGCTGTGGGGTAAACTGAGGCAGGGAAGGGCTGGCCCATATTCCCTGGGGTTCCGGGGGGTAAGTTGAGGCACGGATGGACGAATGGAGCTACCAGGTGTTCCGGTATATGTCGAGGCCCCGACCCCCCCGCTCCCAAGGTCCCCGTCGGACAATGTAGCTGCGACTTCTGGGATCTCCTGTGGTACCAAGGAGTTGAGTTTGAGGTTACGCACACTGTGGCCGGGAGGCCCCTGACCCAAGGCCTGAGGTTCACCAACCCGGGTGAGGCCTTCAGGTTCCGGGTGGGGGGTGGGGATCGAGGGTCAGGGGTCATGGGTCATGGGTTGAAGGATCAGAGGTCATTGGGTTGAAAGTTTAGGGGTCATGGGTTTGAACTGGTCAGGGGTCATGGGGTTGAAGGGTCAGGGATCGTGGGGTTGAAGGTTCAGGGGTAACCCTCCCCCCCAGGCCCTCCACCCTCAACACCCCCCCCCGCCATGTCGTTTCCCCAGGCCTTGTGTGTTATGTCTTCGAGGCCCGGGCCCTGAACTGCTCGTGGGCACTGGGGCCGCAGGCACTGCGGGGGACACAGTATTCCTTCAGGATCCGGGACTCCAGGTTCGGCCCCCGCTGCTGGTTTCAATGCCCCCCCCCTGCACCATTGTTGGTTTCTAATGCCTTCCTCCAGGCCATCGTCGGTTTCTAATGTCCCCTGCTCACCCCGCCATTGTCAGTTTCTAATGCCCCTCTTTGGCAATGTAGGTTTGTAATGCCACCTCTGTTGGCCATTGTCTTTTTCTAACGCCGCCCTTCTGCTACTGTCATTTTCTGACCCCCCCTTTCCAGGCCATTGTCAGTTTCTAAGGCCCCCTCCAGCCCATTGTCGGTTTCTAATGTCCCCCCCTTCGGCCATTGTGAGTTTCTAATGCCCCACCACTCCCTAGGACCGGCCTGTACCATGAGTGCTGGCCGACATTTGCCAGTCCGGCCTCCAGGTGGGCTGCATCCTCCCCGATCTTGTGGGCCTATGGGCCCAGACCTACGCCCTGGTCACCGGCTCGAGCCCCGCTGGCCCCGTCCACTTCCTGGACGCCTGGCTCTATGCCCGTGAAATTGGTGAGGGTGGTTTCCAGTACCCCCTGGACCACCCAGGGCGGTTTCAAGTATCCCAGAGACCACCGAGGTCAGTTTAAAGTGTCCCCAAGACCATCGAGGGCGGATTTGTGTCCTCGAGACCACCAAGAGTGGTTTCAAGTATCCCCACGAGCACTTTGTTGCATGCAGGGCAGTGTCAGGTATCCCCAAGACCACCTAGGGCGATTTCGAGGGTTCCCCATGACCCCCAAAAGCAGCTTCAAGTTTTCCCAGGACCATCCAGGGCGGTTTTAAGTGTCCCCGAGACCGCTGAGGGCGGTTTCAAGTGTCCCCACGAGCACCTTGGTGGATGGAGGGCGGTTTCCACTGTCCCCATGAGCATCCATGGCAGTTTTGAGTGTCCCCTAAGACCCACAAGGGCAGTTTCAAGTATCCCTGGCACCACCGAGGGCGGTTTCGAGCCCCCCCATCCCACCCGGTGTCCCTCCATTCATCTGTGGCAGTTTTCAGAACACTTTGACCCCCTGCGAAACGTGAGCATTGCCTGCGGCCCCCGGGGCTGGCAGGTATGGTGGGCGCCACACAGGACCTGGAGGCAGTGGAGCAAGCATGACTTCCAGTACCAGCTGGCCCTGTGCATGTGAGTACTCAGTGCAACACCCGGGAGTACTCGGTCCAGCACTGGCGGGGAGTATTTAGTCCAGCATGAGTCGGGAGGGGTTGGGGTTCCGGATTGGTGTGGGTTGGGAGTACTCAGTCCAGCACCGGGGAGGGATGGGAGTACTCAGTCCAGCACCGGGGAGGGATGGGAGTACTCAGTGCAGCACCCAGGAGTACTCAGTCCAGCACTGGCGGGTAGTACTCGGTCCAGCATGGGTTGGGAGGGGGTGGGGTTCCGGATTGGTGTGGGTTGGGAGTACTCAGTCCAGCACCGGGGAGGGATGGGAGTACTCAGTCCAGCACCAGGGAGTACTGGTTGTAGCACCTTGAACTACTCAGTCCAGTATTGGTTGGGAGAGGTGGGTTTCAGGATTAGTGTGAAATGGGAGTACTCAGCCCAGCACTGGTGAATACTCTGCACAGCACCTGGGAGTACTAAGCACAGCACCCAGAAGTACACGGTCCAGCACCCTGCCCCGCAGTCAGTGCTGACTGAGGCCTGTGCTCTGTTCTTTTAGCATGGCGCCCAGCTGGTCTCCCAGGTCTCCCCGGTGAGAGCTCCTCTCCCCCCTCCCGCTGTGCCCAGGGGCCTGGACCTCGAGACCCCGCCTGGAACCGCCCCGAGCCTCAGTTTACCCCTGCCCCATGGCGAGTCTCCGCCCACATTGAGGTCTTGAGAAGCTCAGGCAACACCTACGCCCTGTGCATCTGGGCCGGGGACGCCCGCACTCTGACCTAGGGCTCCTGGAGCAACACGGTGGAGTTTGGGGAGCAGAGGGCGGTTTCAATTGTCTGCAGGGAGGTTTCAAGTGTCCCCAGGAGTAGAGGTTCTGGGTGGGGGGTGGTTTCAAGTGTCCCCAGTACCATTTTGGGCCTGTGGGTGGATGGAGGGTGGTTTCAAGTGTCCCCAGGGGGAAGGGGTCTGGGGCGGTTCGTTTCAAGTGTCTCCAGGGTGGGGAGGGGTCTGTGGGGAGCGGTTTCAAGTATCCCCAGGGTGGTTTCAAGTGTCCTGAGGGTGGTTTCTAGTATCCCAATGGGGAGGGGCTCTTGGGGGGGTGGTTTCAAGTGTAACCAGGACCAACTTGGGCCTGTGGGTGGATGGAGGGCGGTATCAAGTGTCCCTGGGGTGGAGTGGTTCTGTAGGGGGCGGTTTGAAGCGTCCCCAAGGCAACCCTGGGCCTGTGGGTGGATGGAGGGCGGTTTCAAGTGTCCCCAAGGGGAGGGGGTCTGGGTGAGGGTCGGTTACAAGTGTCCCAGGATGGGGGCAGTTCTTTAGGGGGTGGTTTCAAGTGTCTCCAAGGCAACCCTCGGCTTGTGCATCGATGGAGGGCAGTTTCCAGTGTCCCCACGAAAACCTTGGGCCTGTGAGTGGATGTAGGGCAGTTTTGAGTGTCCCCACGGCGGTTTCAAGTGTCCCCGGGGGAATGGGGATCTAGGTGGGGGGGTGTTTTCAAGTGTCCTCAAGACCATTCTGGGCCTGTGGGTGGATAGGTGGCGATTTCAAGTGTCCTCAGAGGCCTCACATGGGGGGGAGCCTTTGCAGGTGGAGTCGTGTAGGGAGGGGTGGGGCAAGGAGCTGAAGGTCACGTGTCCCTCCCTCCCCACTTCATGTGACCCCTCCCCCTCCCATCCCTTCCTCCCCGCGTGTGTGCACACCCACACGGTTGGAGGTTTCAAGGGTCCCCGCCGGGCCAGCCATGCTGCACCTGCTGCTTCGGCAGCACTGGGGTCGCTGGGCCTGGGCTGGGGTTGTAGGAGGTGAGCAGGGATCCGAACCCGGGGCCCCCAGGGTTGGGGGGGCAGAACGCATCGCATTGTGGGCCATGCGGGAGGCCGGGATTCGAGCCCACATCCACCTGTCCGTCCGTCTGCCCTGCAGGCTCCTGCCGTGTCAGCGACAATGTGACTGGTGGCAGCGACCAGGTGAGGATGGACGGACGGACGGAGGGAGGGACAGAGGGACACGGGGGGCTGGGGGATTGGGGGATGACAGACGGCGATGGGAATCGAGACATGGACGGACAGACAGAGAGACAGGGAGATGGACGGACAGATGAACAGACAGACAGACAGACTGGGAGACAGATGGACAGACCAGGAGACAAACAGGCATGGACAAGACACAGGCAGACAGATGGACAGACAGACATGGAGACAGACAGACAGGGAGACGGACAGACAGACACACAGCAGACAGATGGACGGACGGACAGACAGGGACACAGATGAGCAGGACAGACAGACAGGCGGACAGGGAGACAGACAGGCAGAAGACAGGAGACAGATGACAAGCAGACACAGATGGACGGATGGACAGATGGACATCATGGAGTCAGACAGACAAGAGAGGGAGACGGACAGACAGATGAGCACACAGTGAGAAACACAAGGAGACAGACAGTCACGGAAAGATGGACCTGGAGACAGACCGACAAACAGACTGAGCAGATGGTCAGACAGACAGACGGAGAAACAGGGAGACAGAGGGACGGATGGACGGACAGATGGACAGATGAGCTGACGGGCAGACATACCTGGAGACAGACGGACAGATGCACAAATGGATGGACGGACAGACACACAGGGAGACAGACGGACAAAGAGATGGACGGACGTCCACACAGACAGAGGGACAGCCATGCGCCTCCCCGTCCTCCGCTGGGAGGAGGAGGAGGAGGAGGAGGAGGTGGAGCCATGGCCCGTGGTGGAGCTGAGCCTGCAGCCTGGGCCCTGTTCATGGCATCCGCCGGGGTCACCCCAGCCCCTCCCCCCCACACGCACGCATGTACCCAGGGTGCTGGGTACTCAGTCCTCCTGTGTGGGTGCTTGGTGCTCAGTCCTCCCCCGGCATCTCCCCACAAGGTGCTGGGTGCTCAGTCCCCCCGATGTCTCCACACAAGGTGCTGGGTGCTCAGTCCTCCTGTGTTAGTGCTGGGTGCTCAGTCCTCCCCTGGTGCCTCCATATGGGGTGCCACGTGCTCAGTCCCCTGTATGGGTGCTGGGTACTCAGTCCTCCTGTGTGGGTGCTGGCTGTTCAGTCCTCCCCCTGTGTCTGCATACAAGGTGCTGGGTGCTCAGTCCTCCCGTGCCTCCACACAAAGTGCTGGGTGCTCAATCTTCTCATGTGGGTGCTGGGCAGTTAGTCCTGTGTCCCACATGAGGGGCTGGGTGCTCAGTCCTACTCCTGTGAATCCACAGGACGCGCTGGGTGCTCAGTTCTCCTCCCGTTCCTCCACACGAGGTGCTGGGTGCTCAGTCCTCCTGTGTGGGTGCTAGGCGCTCAGTCCTCCTCCCGTGCCTCCGTGAGGGGTGCTGGGTGCTTGGTCGCTCTCTGGGGCCGCAGGGCCTGGCTCACTGTCTGTCACTCTGGCTGCCCACAGGGGAAGGGAGAGACGGACAGACAGGTGGACACAGAGACAGGGAGGGAGACAGACAGACAGGAACAGGCACAGACACAGACGGACAGACAGACAGACGGGGTGACACAGACTGAGACAGACAGACAGACGGACGGTTAGACCGGGTGTTGGACAGTCAGGCAGCTAGAGAGACACAGACAGATGGACAGGGAGATAGACAGACAGGGAGACAGACAGACAGACAGACAGGGAGACAGACGGATGGACGGACAGATGGACAGACAGAAAGACAGACAGGGAGACGGATAAATGGACAGACAAACAGACATAGATGGACGGATGGACAGGGAGACTGACAGACGGACAGATGGACAGACAGATGGACGAACAGAAAGACAGACGGAAAGACAGAGACACAGATGGATGAACAGGGAAGACAGACGGACAAATAGGGAGACAGGGAGAGAGACAGATGGACAGACAGACGGACAGACAGGTAGACGGACAGACAGACGGACAGACAGGCAGTGAGACAGACAGACACAGAGACAGACGGACGGCAGACAGATCGACGGATGGACAGACAGACGGACAGATGGACGAACAGGGAGACAGAGAGTCAGACATACAGATGGATGGACTGACAGATGGAGACAGACAGCTGGGGCGGACAGATGGACAGACAGATGGATTGACAGACAGACATACAGGGAGAGACAGGCGGACAGACAGATGGGCAGACGGACGGACAGACAGACAAGGAGACAGACAGATGGACGGACAGACAAGGACCAATGAACTTAGATGGATGGACGCACAGAGCGACAGGCGCACAGGGTCCTAGGCCTGGGGACAGACATACGGACGGACGGATGGGCAGGGAAAACAAGGCAGAGAGACAGACGGGTGGACACAGGGACAACAGAGAGAGAGCCGGACAGACGGACACACGGACAGGCAAGGGGCCTAGGGGAGGCCGGGGAGGATGGGGACTGGGGCTCGAATCCCGGCCCAGCACCCAGCCACCTGGCACCCAGCTACTCAGCACCCAGTACCCATGAACTCAGCAGCCAGCACCCAGCTCCTCAGCACCCAGCCACCCAGCACTCATTACCCAGCCTCCCAGGTTCTCATCCCTCAGCACCCAGGTACTCAGCACCCACCTACTCAGCACCCAGTACTGAGCACCCAGGTGTTCAACCCTCAGTGCCCTCAGCACCCAGCGAACCAGTACCCAGCACCTAGCCACCCAGCAACCAGCTACCCAGCAACGAGCCACCCACCCAGCTACCCAGCCACCAAGTACCCAGCCACCCAGCACATAACCACCCAGCACCCAGTACCAACATCCAGCCAATCAGCATCCACTACTCAGCTACTCAGCACCTAGCCACCCAGTACCCAGCATCCCAGCTAGCCAATACCCAGCTACCCAGTACCCAGCACCCAGCAACCCAGCACCCAGCTACTCAGCACCCAGAACCCAGCATTCAGCATGCAGCTACTCAGCACCTAGCACCCATTACCCATCATGCAACTACTAAGCACCCAACCAGTACCCAGCACCCAGTGACTCAGTACCTAGCCACCCAGCACCCAGTACCCAGCACCCAGCTATTCAGCACCCAGGTACCCAGCACCAAGTACCCAGCAACCCAGCACTCAGCTACTCAGCACCCTGTATCCAGTTATTTGGACCTCAGCATCCAGCTAGTCAGCACCCAGCCACCCAGCTACTCACAACCCAGTACCCAGGACCCAGGCGCCAACCACCCAGCACCTAGTAACTAGTACCCAGCCAATGAGCGTCCAGTACCCTCCTACTCAGCACCCAGCCACCCAGCTACCCAGCTACCCAGCACCTAATCCAGCACCTAGTACCCAGCCACCCAGCACCCAGCACCCAGGACATAACCAATCAGCACCCATCACCCAGTACCCAGAACCCAGCCAACCAGCCCCAAGCACCCAGCTACTCAGCACCCAGACACCCAGCCCCCAGTACCCAGCTACTGAGCACCCAGTTCCCCGCACCCTGCTACTCAGACCCCAGACACCTGGTACCTAGCACCCATCACCCATCTAACCAGTACACAGCACCCAACTACTCAGACCACAGCATCCAGCTACTCAACATCCAGCTACCAAGCACCCAGTCACCCAGCACCCAACCACCCAGCACCCAGTACCTAGCAGCCAGACACCCAGTAACCAGCCCCTAGCAACCCAGCACCCAGTACACAGCACCCACCTACATAGTATCTAGCACTCAGCACCCAGCACCCCCAGCTTGCAAATTGCACACCCGTGTATCATTTTACCCTGTTTTGACTCCACTGCCTCCCTCCCGCCTGTCCGCTCTGCCCCACCCGGCCCCCCATCCATCGCCCGTCCTGCCCTGGCCTGAGCCTTCCAGTGCCCCAAGCAGAAACAACAGGAAACCGCCAGGGCGGGGCGGGGCTGGCCAAGGAAAGCAAAGATTTATCATTTCAAATTCACATCTGAGTAGTTCATTAAGAATGGGTAGCCATTTGACAGGCAGACACCAATGGGGAAGATTCCAGGAAGAAGAGACAGAGACAGGAAAGCAGGAAGAGAACAACTCTCTAAAAACCAGGAATTCCTGCTGCTGAATGCCATAAGCATTGTGAAAATTAAAAAGAAGCTGGGGTCAATTTGGGCTCCTTCCATAAGGCAGTGGAGAAGAGGTATTTAAGCATAAGACATACATTTTAGAAGTGTCCCAATGTACAGGGTGCTGGTGGCTCATGCCTGTCTGTCATCCTAGCTACTCAGAAGGCTGACCTTTGAGGATCATGGTTGAATGCCAGTGAAGACAAGAATGTCTGTTAAAGAGTCTCATCTCCAATTAACTACAAAAAATACAAAAACAAAAACCTGGAAGAGGCACTGTGGCTCAAAGAGACAGAGGACTAGCCTTGAAAAGAAAGGAAGAAGGGCTGGGAATATGGCCTAGTGGTAGAGTTCTTGCCTTGTATACATGAAGCCATGGGTTCAATTCCTCACCACCACATATAGCAAAAAGCAAGAAGTGGAGCAGTGGCTCAAGTGGTAGTGTACTAGCCTTGAGCAAAACAAAAACAAAAGCCTGGGACAGTGCTCAGGACCTGAGTCCAGGACTGGCAATGAAGGAAGGAAGGAAGGAAGGAAGGAAGGAAGGAAGGAAGGAAGGAAGGAAGGAAGGAAGGAAGGAAGGGAGAAAAGAAAGAGAGGAAGAGAGAAAGAGAGAAAGGAAGAAAGTCAGTGAACTCAGGGTCAGCACCTGCGTTCATGCCCCACAAACAATAACAACAACAAAGAATCCACAAAATGCTAGTTTTCCAATAAAAGATTAAAAATTTGTTAGAAATATGTTGCTAACTTATTAAAAAAAGACCCTAACATTTCAATTTTTAAATTTAGCTCAAATGAGCAAAGCATCAGGCAGAACTTCATATGGACCTATTTAAAAGGATCACATTGGCACGGAACTACATTGAGCTCCTACATCATCATCAGTATAGAGAAAATGAGTCTAACCTTACATTTCTTGTTTTTCAGAAAATGGAAAATGCTGAACTGTCAAGATGATCTCCTCTCATATAATTATTACTTCTAAACAGGCATAATTAGTTGGTTGAGAGCAATCATGATAGACCTAGTAGTTTTCAATGTTATCAAAAGTTCTAAAGGCCATCTTTGATCAGGAATCTTATTTTAGAATAATCCTCACAGCTACCATGTGCCAGCAAAAAACTCAGCCTTATAATTAGAAAGACACCATCACCTCCACTTGGAGTAGCCAGCAGCCTCTCAATGTGTTTTCCTTTTTTTAAAAAAAAATATAATTACTTATTTATTGTCAAAGTGATATACAGAGGGGTCACAGATCCATACATTAAGCCATGTTTTCTTATACGCAAATTATGATTTCAATACATACCCGATCTAATATTCAGGATGTTTTAGGAATGAGATAATTAATGTAAGATCAATTACCAACAATTTTTAGAAAGTCGAGCTGTATGAAAGCTCACACCTCATTGTTGGATCCTCAGAATTCATAGCATCTAGGACCATGCAACTCATTGTGTTTTACATCACACTTCTTCATATACATATGGGACCATAATATTATATTTCATTGTCCTTTCAAGGGTTCTACTCATTTATTTTTTTAAAGAAAATCTCAATACCAAAATGTGCACTCTAGTTCTCTAATAATTCTCTAAGAATAATGTAGTTTGCTGCATACAAACTACTGTGATCATGTAGTTCTAAGCCATGTACGTTGAACATAACAAAACATGTTAAAATTAAAACACATGATTTAGCCAGGCACCTGGGGCTCATACAGGTAAACCTGGTTACTAAGCAAGCTGAGATGCAGAGGGTCAGGGTTCAAAGCCAGCCCATTCAGTAAAGTCCAAAAGACTCCATCTCCAATTATCCAGTGAAATGCTGGGCTAGATGTGTAAGTGGCAGAATACCAGCTGAGTGGGCATACATGCCAGGATGAAGCCTTGAATTCAAACCTTGTTACTACAGGTGGTGGGAGAGGAGAGGAGAGAAAAGGGGAGGACAGGGGAGAGGAGGGGAGGGGAGGAGAGGAGAAGGGAGGGGAGGACAGGAGAGGAGAGGAGAGGAGAGAAGAGAGAGCACAATACATGGTTTAATAAGGTTCTAATAGTTCAATACCTATTTTTGTAGCTTTATACTGGTTTACAGAAGGAAAAGGCTTTTTACAAGTGAATGAACAATTATGGAAAGCAAATTGCTGTCTTCCACATAATAAACACATAAACAATCTTCCAAGTAATGTTTTACATCTACATAACTGATTAACTAGAAAATATGCCAAAATACTTGAATTAGGAAAAGTAGTCCATCACTTAAAATATTGTAATTTATCTTTACAATCAGTTTGTAAAAACAACAACAACAAAAACAAAAAGTAGCTGCTAAGTGCCAGTGGCTCTCACCTGTAATCCTAACTTCTCAGAAGCATATGAGCTGAGACTCACAGCTCAAATCCATCCAGGCAGGAAAGTCTATGAGACTCATCTCCAAATAACTACCAAAAAAAGCTGGAAGTGGACCTGTGGTTCAAATGGTAGTCTGCTAGCCTTCAGCAAAAGGACAGCACCCAAGCCCTGAGTTCAAGCCTCAGGACTGGCATAATGAACAATCATAAATAGACCCAAGATATTCGACTGGCAATGTGGCTTAGCGGCAGAGTGCTCGCCTAGCATGCATGAAGCCCTGCGTTCCATTCCTCCTCACCACATAAACAGAAAAGGCTGGAAGTAGTGCTGTGGCTCAAATAGTAGAGTGCTAGCCTTGAACAAAAGCAGCTCAGGGACAATGCTCAAGCCCTGAGTTCAAGACTCAGAACTGGCAAAATAAAGACAACATTAAATTAAGTATATAACCCTCCTGGTAATACTAATGAGGAATCATATTTTATATATAATCAGAAAATAATTACTAAATAAATTAAATTAGCATAATGAATATTTAAGTGGGTCAAGAACCTAAATGCTTACATACAGTACTTAGAAATTTTCTAAGCACTATCTGCTGTGTATCTGTTTTATAATACTGTACAGTAATATGGTAATACTATCATGATATTATAGCTGATTAATATACTCTATGAAGTTTTTAGTAAGTGCCACCACAGTAACAGCAGCTAACTGAATATTACCACAAGTAATTGAGACCATGAGTGACAGGTGGTTGAACTTCTCTTTGTGTTTAAAAAACAAAATGAGTTTTCACACAAAAGGAGAAGGGACGGATTCACGGGAGGGGCCCAGAGAAGGTGATATCTACCAACTTTTTCGAAGTGACTATGTAAGGAATTAAAAACATAGTCCTCTACTTTGAGAATTGTACTCAAGTGAAAAGTCCCTTCTGGTGGGCACCCATCTTGAAAGTGAGCCACTCAGAAGAGCAGAGAGTCACCCACTTTCCTTTCTTGATCTCTACACTACTATTGTGAGTAACTTCCTACCAGTGGGCTAAAGTCAAGTCCACGGGAGTGGAAGGGACGTTGCCCATGCCTATCAGTCTCGTCAGTTGTTCAGTCCACAAAATAACAAGAGGTAAAACAATTCCAATAAAACAGAAGAAACAATACACACAGGCCTGATATTTAAAAGACTTACAAAATGGAGATCTCCTAAGCTGATCCTCTGGCTCCTGTGAAGAAGCAAAAGTAGCAGACCCAGGATCAAGGTGGGCAGGTTGAGCCTCCATTAGGAGGCCCTCCTGGTCAGTTCCCGCCAAAAAGAGAACTGACTTGCACCGTACAAGAAAGGCGAGGTTGAACGATCGCGATGGGCACCCCACCACCCTGGGACCAAGGAGAAGGAAGAAGAGGCAAGGGATTTTGGGGCACAGGCCTGCCCCGCTCTCTGCTTGCAGCTCCATGCTTCTTGGTGTAGACCTGAGCGGTAATGAATGCCTTCCCAGGTTGGGGCACTACTGGGGCCTAATCCTGTGGTCCTGTTGCATTCCCACTTCTCCCTTGATTTCTTTCTCCCAAAGTTTGTTGCTACCCAGGTCACCCAAGCTGCATGGTTGAGGGAATGGGATACTGGTGAAGACAGCAGCGGGAGGCACAAGTGCCAATGGACTGGCCAGTAAGCAGCGCTGGGCTCCTTAGCCATGCCCACCACCAGAATATCACCCTTGACTTGAGCAAGTAGGAAACAGTCCTCGGAAACACTTTAGCACCTTCCAAGCCAATGTGTACTGGGTGGGCCCACATATGCATATGTGTGCCCGTGCTTGCTAACATGCGTGTGTGTTTGTTCCTGATGCTGTACATGGGTGTGCTTACTAAGCCGAAGTCTGCGTATGTGTAAATAGGTATGTGGATGTAGATCCAGGAGGACCCGGCACAGTGTGTTATGAGTGAGCATGTGGAGGTGGCGGGAAGGGAGACAGAGAAAGAGAGAGAGGGAGTCATCTCGCCTATGAGGAATTCTTTGTTCATGTGCGGTTGTATGAGTGTGTCATGTATGAGGTTGGACATAGGGAGTTCCAATTGTGTGCATGTTTACTTGCTTATTTGAAGTTCTCAGACACCAATCATTTGGCAAAGGCTCCCCTTTTGTGCTGTCCTCTGCACAAAGGTCTCCGGGCTTGAGTCCCGGGATACCTAGCAGCATCTGCTCTTGGAGATCTGCATGACAGTGACAATGACGCCTATGAATACTGTTGCTGGGTGCTAGTGTGCCTTGGTCGAGGCAGGGAAGGGTCAGATATCCCTTTCCCTGGTGTCTTAGCAGAGCTTCCTGCAGGAGCCTTAAACATATGGCTGTGAGCCACGGGCACCAGGATTGCCAGCTCCTGCCTCTAGCCAGTATAATCCTTGGCTGCTCAATGGCAGGAAGTAGCAGGCAGGGATCTGGGCCAGAGAGGCCAAGGCAAGAGGGAAGACAAGAGTTAAGCAGACACTAGTGCAGAAAGGAGATGCCCAGATTCGCTGACCTGCTAACCTTGTATCTCCCTTATGCTCTCAGCAAGAGAGATGATGTTGATGGTGAAAGAGGTGGCGGATCCAGACACCAGCCACTTCCAGGACTGGCAAGGGCAGAGGCGGTGGGGAGCTGTCTCACACGGGTTCAACCAGGATGTGGGAAGATGGAGCAGGAAGGGAGGTAGAAAGTGTATTTGCCTAGGACCCTGGCCCAAGCCGGTCCCAGCAGAATGGCCAGGGGAGGGATTTGGGGCTCTACACATCCTGTGCATCCTCGAAGGCCTGTGAGAACTAGTGAGAACTTACAGCAAACCCCCAAGGGGCCCTGTGTCCTTTTTGCTATGGCAACTCCAGTTGAAACGCTGGCTCAAGTCAGCAGGAGGCGCCTAGTACCTGGCCATGTCACAGAGCTCCAAACCATATGGGCACTGCCCAGAGGCTTCCCAGCACCCCAGGTGCAAATGCACTGTTAGTGAGGCACCAGGAGGCCCTACTCGCCTGTGAGCACCAACTGCCTACCTCTAAGCAGCCTCACTACCCCTCCCTTAAGGCTGTTCCTGTTGGAATGCAAATGAAAGCACACATCAACAACGTGGGCAAGGAATGGAGAAACAAAACATCCGGCCACCCCCTGGAGGCTTTGCTGCACAGTGGGCCTCATATGTGCAGTCCTTCTGGCTCAGAAAAACACAGGGCTGCTGCCTAGCAAGCCAGGCAAGGACTTCAGGTGGTCTTGGCCAAGGGGGCAGAGGCCGTTTCCAGACCAATCGGATGTCAGTCATAAAACCAGAAGGCAGGAAAGGAGTGCCGCTTCCCTCCTACATTTGTCACAAACCTCCTGTGCACAGAAAAGGAGCAGAGGGGCTTGGGCACAGAGCAGGCAGACAACAGATTAGATAAATGGGGATTGGTGTTCACCAGAGGACTGAGAGAGCCCAGGTGTGCAGAGGGTGAGAGCAGAGGGAGATTTGGAGAAGATAAGAAGGGCTAGGCCAGGGTGAGGCAGTTGTAATTTCCCCAGAAGAAGTGAAGAGGTGCATGGGGAGGTGTGCAGCCTGTGAACCTCAAGAGGAGGAGGGGGAAATTGGGAAGCAGAGGCAGAGGCAAAGAGGCAGTGTCGCAGAGGCATGTGTGAGTTGAAAGCAGTACCAAGCAGCAAGGCAGGGACAGGAGGGCTAGGAGAGAGAACTCGGAAGGAGTTATCAGCAAAGGAGGTATGTGTGCAGGGGACAAGCCTCAGGAACTCAGCCGCAGATGGCAGGTGGTGGCTAGGAAGGCCAGGTTGGGCGCCCCACCACCCTGGGACCAAGTAGAAGGGAGAAGAGGCAAGGGATTCTGGGGCACAGGCCTGCCCCATTCTCTGCGTGCAGCGCTGTGCTTTAGGGTGTAGACCTGAGGGGTAACGAATGCCATCCTTGGTTGGGGCACTACTGGGGCGTAATCATGTGGTCCTGTTACATTGACATTTCTGCCTTGATTGCTTTCCCCCAAGAGTTTGTTGCTACCCAGGTCTCCGAAGCTGCATGGTTCAGGGAATGGGAGACTGGTGAGGACAGCAGGGGGAGGCACAAGTGCCAATGGAGTGGCCAGTAAGCAGCGCTGGGCTCCTTAGCCACGCCCACCACAAGAACATCACCCTGGACTTGAGCAAGTAGGACACAGTCCTCGAAAACCCCTTAGCACCTTCCAAGCCACTGTGTACTGGGTGCGCTCGCGTGTGCGTGTGTGTGCCCCTGCTTGCCTACATGCGTGTGTGTTCTTGATGCTGTACAAGGGTGTGCTTCCTAAGCCTAAGTCTGCATATGTGTAAATAGGTATGTGGATGTAGATCCAGGAGGACCCGGCACAGTGTGTTAAAGTGAGCATGTGGGAGTGGCGGGGAGGAAGAGAGAGAAAGAGAGAGAGAGAGAGTCACCTCGTCTTTGAGGAATTTTTTGTTCATGTGCGGTTGCATGAGTGTGTCAGGTATGAGGTTGGACAGAGGGAGTTCAAAGTGTTTACACGTGACTAGTTTTTTGAAGTTCCCGGAAACCAATCATATGGCGAAGGCTCCCCTCTTGTGCTGTTCTCTACACAAATGTCTCCTTACTTGATGCCAAGCTGCCTCTGCTCTTGGAGATCTGCATGACAGTGATGATGCTGCCTACGAATACCATTGCTGGGTGCTAGTGTGCCTTGGTCACGGCAGGGAAGGGTCAGATATCCCTTTCCCTGGTGTCTTAGCAGAGCTTCCTGAAGGAGCCTAAAACATATGGCTGTGAGCCACGGGCACCAGGATTGCCAGCTCCGGCCTATAGCCAGTATAATCCTTGGCTTCCCATTAGCAGAAAGGAGCAGGCAGTGATCTGGGCCAGAGAGGCCAAGGCAAGAGGGCAGACAAGAGGTAAGCGGAAACCTGCACAGGGAGGAAATGCCCGGATCCGCTGACCTGTTTTTCTTGTATCTTCCTTGTGCTGTCAGGAAGACAGATGACATGGAGGGCGAGAAAGGTGGCAGATCCATACACCGGCCGCTTCCAGGACTGGCAAGGGCTGAGGCGGTGGGCGAGCTGTCCCACACGGGTTCAGCCAGGATGTGGGAGGATGGAGCAGGAGGGGAGGTGGAAATTGTATTTGCCTAGGAACCTGGCCCAAGCCAGTCCCAGCAGAATGGCCAGGGGAGGGATTTGCAGCTCCAGATGTCCTGTGAACGTCAACTATGACACTGTAACACAAGGGCTGGAGCAAGTCTGACAGGATGACTTGCGTTGGGCAGGTGTTTCTACCAGAAGATAAGAAGGCATTGTAGCAGGCAGCGTCAAGGCTAAGGCTACAGAATGAAAGTCATGTTTTCTGGCCCATGGGGAACTGAAGTATGCAAACGCTGGGCTGACAGCTACCATTTTATACCAGATGATCTGCTAATTGCATTTTATTAAACACTAAAAAAAGTTGGATGAGTAAAAGCATAAATAATACTCGAAATGAGTACTAACTATGATAAGGGCATCCAAAGTCAAAGGAAAACTTTTTTTAAGCACAAAAATGGATTCCACGACAGCATTTATTTCAAAATTTCTGTCTTCTCAGAATTAATGTTTTAAACAATGATTCGTATAACTATCAATATTCCAATGTTCTTCAAGTTAATGCATACAAACGTCAAATTTTGTAAGGTTTACAAAGATATGAAATCCAAATTATAAGGTGATATAACTGTGGTAGATATGGAGAACTACAAATTCTAGCAATAAGCAAATAAAGTAAAGGTAAACTCTGGAGACTGAGTTGTTTTTATTTACATAAGGAGTTTTTGACTAGTAAATACCCAATCAATGTAAGAAGAAAAGGTATTCTCATCAGTGATAGTTGAATACTATCCTATCTCAAAACATTCTGGCTTTCTCTGAAATGGTTTTGAGAGGAGTCACTGTTTGGTTTTTCCTTCTAAGTGTATAATGATTTAGCTCTAATGATACAAATGACTTAAATTAACATAATACTGAGTGCATACTTGACTAACAAATCTTAAGATTTTAGATATATTTTAGGATTAAAGTGATTCCCAATTCAATGTTTCTGTCTGACTGAAACTACCATGCTATCTCCTCATTTCTTCTGAGTAGACACTATTAAACTTCTCCATGAGTTTACATATTTTTTACAAACTTATTAAATCAACAGGGACTCTCTCTTAAGGTGTAGGAAGGACAGAAACACAAAACCAAAATGAAGCCAAACCTTCAAGAAGTTGACACAAGAAGTACACAAAAGTCAGCCCTGGAAATAAGGGCAGATCATGCTATCATTAGAAAGTAACCTAAAGGTTCAGGGGAAGAAGAAATTAGTTTTGGACAGGAAGACCAGTATCTGAACTGGCCTCCAAGAGACCTGAAGTTAGAAGGCTGTTTGCGTGTTCCATACTAGCGGGAACAAATCACGGAGGGGAAAAAAGAGAAAAGAAAAGAGGGAAATCTGGGAATATGGAAAGGAGCTCCATTGTGAAAGGCTTTTAGTATCAGACCAGGAAGGACTAAAGGAAAAGCAGTCAATTCAGGTTTTTAAGAAGAAAAAAAAATGCAATCAAAACCAGCTCAAAAGTAAGAGTTCTCCTCACTGTTCCTCAATAATCAGCTCTTGTCTGTTGAAAACAAAAAGTAGAGTGCCTATGGTCCATACCTGTAATGAACCTACTCAGAATGCTGAGATATGCAGATTACAATTTGAAGCCAGCCTGGGCAGAAAAGCCCATGAGACTCACGTCTGATTAATCATCAGAAAGCAAAAGGGGAGCTGGGGCTCCAATGGCACAGCGCTGGACTTGAACAAAAATGCTCAGCTATAGTGCCCAGGCCCTAGTTCAAACCTCAAGAGCACACACACACACACACACACACACACACACACACACACAGCTCAGAGACTGCTAGACATAATAGCCTAAAAGTTGTCATTTGAGCCTAAATAAAGCTATATACAATGCTGATTGGGAATAACTACAAGGCCTTTAAAAGTAACAAATGCCATTTGTAAGGAAATGGAAGGACTTGGAAAAAATTATACTAAGTGAAGTGAGACAGAACCAAAGAAACATGGACACTATGGTCTCCCTTATTGGGAATAATTAGTACAGGTTTAGGCAAGTCATAGCAGAGCATCACAAGGCCCAATTGCTATACCCTTATGAACACATAAGATGATGCGAAGTGAAATGAACTCCATGTTATGGATACAATTGTTATATCACAGTTGTAACTACTTTCAATGTCCCATGTGTATCTGTAGCTTCTATTATTGATGATGTTCTTGTATCACCTTCCTGTGGTTGTACCTACACTATCTCTGTAATCTTTTCTGAGTATATTGGAAACTGTGTATACTGGTATTGGAACTAGGAAATTGAAAGGGAATACCAAAATTGCGAGACACAGGGTAAAAAAAGACAAACAAATACAAAAGCAATACGTGCAAAAATGTTTGGTGTAAGTGAACTGAACACCTCAGGGGGGGAAAGGGTAAGGGGGAGAGTGGAGTGGGGTTTGAGGAACAAGGTAACAAACAGTACAACAAATGTATCCAATGCCTAATGTATGAAACTGTAACCTCTGTACATAAGTTTAATAATAAAAATTTGAAAAAAAAAGAAAGGAACTACGTCACAAGGATAGTAAAAATAATATAAGTAACAAATGTGAGACTTATAGAAAAGCATGAACTGGATGACAGCAAGACAGAAAATAAAACAGTAGGCGGCTATCCGGAGGAATAGAATGAGCCAATAGATTCAGTCTTGGAGGTACGATGTAGAAGGTGACTCTAACACATTTTATTTGGGATGACCACCCTGTAACTACAACTCAAAACCCCAGAGGTGAAAGTCAACACAGAAGTTTCCTCCAAACAGAGGACAACATCAATAACAAGAAATTTAAAAAAAAAGAGAGAGAAAGAGAGAGAGAGAGATCCAGTAAAATTCATGGGGGTTGTTCTTGCCAGCCCAAGCTGGCAGGGCATTGGGTCAGATGGATTAGGATGTGACCTTAGGGAAGGGGAAGGTACCTGCCTCTAGGCCTGCTCGTTACCCAGTAACTGTGTGGAGACATAATGAGGTGAGGGGCATCTGCTTGGAGCCCTCCAGGAGGGAACTGACATTCCACCCTTTTAATAGCTATGGAAAAGGACAATGACTCTTTGGCTGCTTCCTGCTGGTAAAGGGCGTCGACATTAGGGGTAAAAGGCAGAAATGTGACCCCTCCTGAAGCAGCAAGCAGCAGGGTCCCTTGGTGTTAGATGGCAGTCCTTGAATGAAGCCTGGAAGAAGCCTCATGAGGCAGGGGCTGGATTTGTCCAGCCTCTGGTTCCCATTTTGAAGGTTCTTTTTATTGGGTTTATTTTTATTTTGTCATTCCTGGGGCTTGGGAGTCAGGGCCTGAGCACTGTCCCTGGCTTATATTTGCTCAAGCTATCAATCTGCCGCTTGAGCCATAGCGCCACTTCTGTCCTTCTCTGTTTCTGTGGTTCTGGGGAATTGAACCCAGGGCTTCATGCATGCTAGGCAAGCACGCTTCAAGTTAATTTCACTTTACCAACCCTAGACAATGTCAACTAACTTTCTGCAAACTTGTAAATTATGTCTCCTCCTTATTTCCATGATCAAAAACATCAGTCCTTAGAACTACTTGCTCTTAACCATATTATTTAAGAGGAAAAATATTATTCTGATGAACTTATATATACATATATTCTACTCCAAAAGAATACATTTTAATTTTCTAAACCTCTTGAGTTTGCTAAATGGTACACTGCTGTTGTGACTTGTGACTCACCATTCACAAATTTTCCAGTAAGTAAACGTGCTTACATCTGTTTGATTCCATGCGCATGTAATTTATTGAACCTTGAAAACCTTCTTTCTTGTACCATTTGCTAACATGAAAAGGGAGCATTCTCTGGAGGACCATAGTTAAAAGTATGGCTATTCAGAAAAGATGCTTCATGCAAGCATCGTGGCTAAGAAGACACTTCTCAAGGCCCTCATAAACAGATTGAGAGCAACAAAAGCAGAAAATGAAGCCCAGAGTTGAATATCACTGAAATGATCATGATTGCAATCAATCCTGGCAAAGCCAAAGTTGGATTTTCTACAAATTGGATGGACATTTGGTGGGAAAAACAATGTGACAAGTTGCCTGGCACCAGTGGCTCATGCCAATAATCATAGCTACTAAAGAGGTTGAGATCACAGTTCACAGTTGGAAGCCAGCCCAGGCAGAGGAATCTATGAGACTATTCTCTCCAATTAAATTATAGAAAAAGCTTCAGTGTGCTCCTTCCCTTTAAAACTTGTACAATAATGAGTAGACAAGGCAGGACTTAGTGGCATATATGAAAATAATTAGAAGTTTAAATAAGCATGAAGATCTACAACTCCAGAAAGAATATGACTGCGATTGGAGGTTCCTTAGCAGACAGTATGATATACAGAACTGAAGTTTTCTTCTCTGAACAAACTGCAGCTTTATTCAGATCTGTTATTGCAAGCAAGCACTCTAAGAAAAAACAAATTCAAACTGCCTAATAATCTAAGGGAATTAATCCTAAAAATAAAAACATTTATTCTGAAATAGTGTGAAATGCAATCTGCGATTTCACATATCTGAAGAACTGTCATAAAAAAGAGGTATTTCAGCTTTTTCATGACAGTGGATGGCGATGATGTCCAGAATCAAATGATGGATACTACCTGAAAACAAATGTTTAACTTAACAAAAAGATGAACTTCTCCAACAAATGTGTCCAAAGACTGAAGACTATATATTTCAATAAACCCTACACTGCATGACTATTTAAGCAAAATCTCATTGGAGGAATTCAAGAATGCAATGTGAAAAAATTGTAGGTAGCCTCTGACTACACACACAACACTGAGAACTTTCAAGGGCAGCACAGGTGGCACAATAGGCGGGGCCGGACTGGAAGGCAGGCTATGTGTCCCTGTTAGCAGAGTGCCAGTGGGCTTTGAAAGCCATTATGAAACACCATATCTCAGTAGTTATGTACCTATGATCACATAAAATGATGTGAAGTGAAACAAACTCTATGATATGTAAACAAATGTGTTATCATTGTTGTTATTTTTAACATGCTATATGAAATCATTCCTTTTTCCTTTTGCTTATCTTCCCTATGGTTTGGCCTTGTCACTGTTTTTGATTTTGATACCCTGGATATATATATGTGTGTGTGTGTGTGTGTGTGTGTTATGTGTGTGTGTGTGTGTGTGTGTGTGTGTGTGAATTAGGGAAGGGATGGGAACATCAAAATATTGAGGCAAATGGTAAAACGAGAACGAATGCAAAAGTAATAACTACAAGATATGTTGTAAACTAACTGTAAAAATGGAGGGAGGGAAAAATCTGGAAGAAAAATGAGGGATGAGGTAGCAAATTTGATAAGAAATGTACTCATTACTTTAGGTATGAAAATGTAACCCCTCTGTACACCAACTTGAAAATAAACATAAATTAAAGAAAGATGACCTGAGCTCAAGTATTAGTGCACATATGTATATGGATACTCTCTCTCTCTCATACACATACACACACACACACACACACACACACACACACACACAGAGTCATATTTATTTTGAAATACCCAATAGATAGCTTAAAGCTGTGTGGAATAGAAGCAGGAACCCAGGTGATCTCTGCAAATAGTAAACCCGACATGGCAGCCTCTGTGAACTGTCCAGGGGGACCTTCCTGCTCATTAACCCAGGGTTCACTTCCACAGCAAGATACTGTGCCTCCATGAGTACACATGATATACCTCAGTGTGCACTGACAAATTATACACAGCCCACTATGCAACACTGGACTTCTCTGCAGAAAGACATGGGGATTGTGCAGCCTTGTGACTCCAATGTGTTCATGGCCATGCACACGTACTGTGTAGGAATACTAACAGGTGGATCTTGAGCCCAACCCTGTCATATGGCAGTAGAAGCAATCACAAGGTGGAGGGAAGAGAATTTGTCTTCTACTGTTGCATCTACCACCACAATACCACAGTGAATGCCTCCAACTAAAGGGAGACCCAGATCCGGTTTGTCATAATCACCCTCTGCTTCCTTTACTCCTAAAGAAACCCACACTGATACCCATCATCTTTACTCACAGGGTATGCTTCAAACAACAGTTCTCATTTGGGACATTATTTGAAAGCATCTGAAAACATGTTTGTTTGTAGAATTACGGATACAACCGGCTCCTAGGTCAAAGCACAGGATGTTGTTACACATCCAACAGGACACATGGACAGCCACCTAAAGGGAAGAATTAGCCAGAGTCTTGACACCACTGTTTCTTTTAGACCCAACTGATTTTTGCAGCCCTAGGAGAGCTTAGCCAACTCCCAAAGTATTTACTAGTAAACATGGCTGCAGTACCTAAACCCATCTTTATGAGCGCTGGTGAGGGTCCTTAACAATAATGGCCAGGAAAAGCTCACCTGCAGAGAGGATCAAAATCTTACAGTTGACCTAACAACTGACAGGCATCATTTAGCTTCAGGAAAACCACCTAATTGGTGTGTCAACAGCTTTCTACATGGTATCATAATTCTCAGCAGAGAATTTCCAAATTACATAAGAAAAAGAAAATCAATTACTAATTTTTCAAACAAAAAAGGGGGGGCTGCTACTTTAGAAGCTGCAAAGAGTAAACCAACTGGAAACTATGAACTCAAATACCCATCATAATATAGGGTTAAATTCATTAATATTGGGCACAACTGATTATAGACTACATTTTAATACACTTTTAGTTATTTTTGGAGACTTTAATTAGTTTGAAACCCAGTTAGTTCTTTCCAAGGCCTTACCAGCCCATATCTAGCTCTAAATAATAAGGCAGGCTTAGTCACAATGAACATTTCACTAGGTCTCTGGGTTACTGGTCCCAGTTCTGGTCTGGCCACTGATCCTGATTTTTAGAGCTGAAGGCTAGCACTCTACCACAGCTGCACTTTCTGCTGTTTTTTTTGTTTTGGGTTTTTGTTTTCTTTTGGTGGTCATATGGAGTCCAGAATCTCAGTCAATTTCCTCCCCAGGCTAGCTTCCAACTGCAATCCGCACTTTGAGTCTTCTAAATAGCTAGGCATTAATCACCAGCACACAGCAATTTAAAAATATTTTCCCTGAGTGGAGGAGCAGCAGAGCCCTAGCTCAGCTCTCTCCAACACCCCAGTCTAACCACTCCAGAAATTTTTACTCCTAGAAAGACAGCCCAAGTAAGTTATAACAGTACAGGGATTCTGTCCAGGAAGGAAAAATCGACTTTGCTGGCCTGAAAACACAGATTTGAGTTCTGGGCCCCATCCCTCTGCCAAGCCATTGCTGGTGCTGGCACAGTATCCCACAGTTCGTGCACCTAAAGCACACAGAGGTGACCAAGAAGAAATCCTCCAGATGGTGACAGACAGACGTGGATCGCAGGCTGAGCATGGACAGGCCAAAAATGCAAACAAACATGAGTACCCTACAAAAGATATTCTCACTCGTGCCCACAGAGAAACTTTTGGGAGGTAGCCTTCCCCCACTGCCAGAGCACAGCGCCATCTCTGACACTGGCATAGGGTCAGACCAGACTGGAATTAAACCCGGCCTGGGGAAAGCCAGGACAAAGGGGCCAGCTTTGAAAAGGGCAAGAGGGACCGACCAATGAGAGCCAGCTCCACCCCGCAGCACAACCCCTGCCCAGGCAGGAAGCTCATCCGGGCCACAGTTCACACACTCAGGTGAACTCAGCCAGAGGTGCCCGCCCTGCCCGCCTGAATTTCTAAATTAAAACGGAAAGTGGAGAGCAGGTACTAGCAGCAAGGAACAACCAGATGGGAGAACAAACAGTTCCGGAGACAGATAAATGGCCCCATCATAGAGGAAGACTAATTCCCAGACCAAAATGGAGTTGAATTCCATAGCCAGCTTTGTTCAGGAGGCTGTCATGCCCATGAGGGAGGAACCACCCAAAGGCAAGCGGCTCTCAGACAGGTAAACCAGTCCAGGGCCGACCCGCCCTGCTGAGTACACAGGCTCTTCAAAGCCAGGCGATAAAAGCACCAGTCTCACAGCAGATGGGAGGAGCCAGGGCTCCCAAGACTGTTCACGCCCCCCATTTACAGAGGACACCCAAGTCCTATGTGCAAGCTGTGTGAATCACAGAGCCTCAGGATTTCACTGACAGGGGAGGAGGGTCAGAGCTGATCCACCCCCTGAAAACTGAAAGCAGGTCAAACCACACAAGCATCAAAATAGACTACACACCAATGCAAGGAAACCCGAGACTGGACAAAGCCCACCCAAACAAGGAAGACTCCATTGGTTTAAACATTTTTTTAAACTTTTTTTTTCTATCTTTCATCTCTGAAATGTCGTTGATGATTTGTTTTCCATTTTTGTTCGTTTTATCATTTTTTTATTTTCTTTTTCTGGGGGGGATTGTTAATTTTTCTGTGTTTTGTGCATTTGTCTTCCAGTATTTTTTATTTATTCTCAATTCACATTCTCTTTCTTTTTAATTCGTTTCTTGTGACTACCACCTTGACACTTTTCTGCTAACTCTCCATGATCTTCATTTTAACCTTGTTCTTTCTACCGATTCTACTCTTCACATTTCCATGCCACTGAAACTAAACCAAAATCATCCCTCCCCAATTACATTTTACTCGATTCTCTTCACTACCTCTAACCTACTGTCCAGATTTACCTCCAGGACCTCCAGACTCCATTGACCCCCAGTTATTGGATAGAGGGTATGCCTGTTCAACCCAAGTGAATCAAAGTGGTTCATAGAGAAATCCAGCCAGTTCAAAAAGTGCATAAGAACAAAAATTGCTCATAGGATTGTAACAGTAAAGAATTAACTACTGAATACAGGGCTCAGGATTGGTTGTTATGTTGAAAATGTATTCTTTAGGAACACCAAATCAAATTCTATATACAGTTATACAAGGTATCTGTATATAATTGTGAACGTCTAAGATTTACACGACATTGCTTGGTAAGGTCTACTTTGTGTCTTAAATGGTGCTCAAAGGTGCTTGTAGATTGGCATTCCCGTTCCGAAAGGGCAGAAGAAACTCAAGATGGTAAACAATGGAGTCCAATTTCCCACTCAAAACAAGCAGGAAGCATAGAATCCATCCATCCATAGACATCAATCAATCCATAAAGTAATAGACGATTTCATGGCCTCAACATAGAGAAAGATAGATGAACTTGAAGAGGCAAACGAAAAGATAGTTACCCAGCTAAAAGATTGGAGAGACAGCACTCAAAACCAAATTAATGAAGAAAAGAATTCCATGCAGGATGTAAGAGATACTTATAGCAAGGACATGGAAATCATCAGGAAAGACCATTCAGAAGGAAAAGCGATATGAAATCAAGTAGCTAGTCTACACTCCCAACTAGAAGAAGCAGAGGATCGAATCTCAGGAGCTGTAGATTCCCTAGACTCTATGAAGAAATGTCAAAAAAACAATACCAAAACAATCCAATCGACAAAACAGATTACTCCAGGATCCCCAAGACCCAATCATGAAGCCCAATTTAAGGCAAATAGGTATTGAGGAAAACCTGGAGAAAAAATTAGGGGAATGGGCAAACTATTTAACAGAATATAGCCGAGAACTTCCCAAATATCCCGGAGGATAGGCTGATACAGATACAAGAAACATTTACAACCCCAAACCGACCAGACCAGAGGAGGACATCCCACCGACACATTGTCAACAAAACAGGATAATAGAGTCCAAGGAAAGAATCTTTAAAGCTGTTATGGAGAAGAAAATAATCACATATAAAGGAAAACCAATCAGAATTACCCCAGACTTCTCAGCAGAAACCTTGAAAGCAAGGAGAGCGTGCATGAAGTATACCAAACCCTAAATAAGAAAAACTATCAACCAAGAATACTGTACACAGCTAAACTCTCATTCATAGCCGCAGGCTCATTAGTTGGATCAAAAATCAAAATCCATCTTTCTGTTGCCTCCAAGAGACACATCTATCCAGCAAAAGCAAACATCTAAAAGTGAAAGGATGGAATAAAATCTACCAGTAAATTCCCCCCAATAGAAGGCTAGAGTTGCAATTCTACAAATTAAATTCTATAAATTAAAAATGGTAAGAAGAGACAAAGAAGGTTACTACATACTAATAAAGGGTTCACTCCTACAGGAGTATTTAACCATCCTAAATATCCACACATCAAATACAGGAGCCCCCAACTTCAACAAACATACACTACTAACTCTAAAAACACGCATAGACCCAAATACATTGATAATTGGAGACTTTAACACTCCACTGTCACCTCTGGGCAGATCAACATGCCAAAAATGGAACAAAGAAACCACACAACTAAACAAGTGCATAGACGAAATAGACATAACCAACATCTACAGAATAATTCATCAAGCAATACCAGAATAGACATTCTTTTTGGCAGCACAAGGAACATTTTCCAAAATAGATCACATCTTAGGGCACGAAGAAAATCTGCACAAATTGCGAAGGATCAAAATCATTCCCTGCATTCTCTCAGACCACAAAGGAATAAACCTAGAGCTGAACTCAAATAGCCACCACACAAAATCCTACAATCCATGAAGACTAAGCAACGTACTGCTGAACCATCTGTGGGTCATTGAAGAAATAAGGACAGAAATTCAAATGTTTACAGAATTCAACAAAGATGAGTACACAATGTACCAGCTTCTTTGGGACACAGAAAAGTCTGTACTCAGACGAAAATTCATATCTCTGAGTGCATACACCAACAATGTGGATAAACAGCAACTCAACCACTTAAGGAAGCACCTTAATCTTCTCAAAAGAGAACAACAAGCCAAACCCAAAGTCAATAGATGGAAGGAAATAATTAAAACCAAACCAGAGTTAAATAAACTAGAGACAAAAAAATTGAAACAATCAACAAAACAAAGAGTTGGTTCGTTGAAAAAACTTAACATGATAGACAAACCCCTAGCAAACCTGACCAAAAAACGAAGGCAGCACACCCAAATAAACAAGATCAGAGATGAAACAGGTAACATCACCACAGAAACATCCAAAATTCAGAACACAATAAGGGACTATTTTGCTAACCTTTACGCCAACAAATTCAAGAACCTGGAAGAAATGGATGGTTTTCTAGAAAAAATTGATATCCCCAAACTTAATCATGAATATTTAAACCTTCTAAACAGACTCATATCCAGCATTGAAATAGAAAGAGCAATAAGTGGTCTCCCATCCGAAAAAAGTCTAGGTGCAGATGGATTCACAGCAGAATTCTAGGAGGCCTTCAAAACAGAACACACACCAATATTTTTCAAACTCTTCCATGAAATTGAAAGAGAAAGTTCATTACCAAACATATTCTATGAAGCCAGCGTAACCCTCATCCCGAAACCAGGCAGGGACTCATCACGAAAAGAGAACTATAGACCGATTTCCCTGATGAACATAGACACAAAAATTCTCAACAAAATTCTGGCCAATCGAATTCAACAGTCATCAAAAAAATCATACACCATGACCAAACTGGATTCATCCCAGGGATGCAAAGTTGGTTTAATATACGCAAGTCAATTATTGTAATCCGGAGCAAGGTAAAGAACCACATGGTTATATCTCTGGATGCGGAAAAGGCGTTCGATAAAATCCAGCACCCATTTATGATAATAGCCCTGGAAAAACTGGGATTCCTGGGAACATTCCTGAATAAAATAAAGGAAGTTTAGGACAAACCAACTGCAAGCATATTTCTAAACGGTGAAAAGCTAAAGCCATTCACTTTGAAATCAGGAGCAAGACAGGTATGTCTGCTCTCTCCCCCTCCTCTTCAACAGAATACTAGAATTCCTAGCCAGAGCAATTAGGCAAGAAGAGAACATAAAGGGGATCGAAGTAGGAAAAGATGAAGTGAAACTTTTTCTTTTTGAAGATTACATGATCCTATACCTAAAGAACCCCATAGACTCTACTCCCTAGCTACTAGAGCTGATCCAACACTTTGGCAAAGTGGCAGGATATAAAATAAACACTCAAAAATCAACAGCCTTTTATATGCTAATGACCCGAAGACCGACACTGAAATCAGGAAAGCAACTCCCTTTGCAATATCCTCAAAAAAACTTAAAATACCTAGAAATAACCTTAATCAAAGAAGTGAAAGACCTCTATGATGAGAATTTAGAAGCATGAAAAACAAAATTAAGGCAGGACTAAGGAAGTGGAAAAAACTCCCATGCTCCTTGATTGGGAGAAATAATATAGTCAAAATGGCAATATTGCCAAAGGCTATTTACAAATTCAATGCAATACCCATTAATACTCCAACACCATTTTTTAATGAAAGAGAGGAAGCAATCCAGAAATTCATATGGAACATTAAAAGACCCAGAATAGCAAAAACAATCCTAAGAAGAAAGAACAGTGCTGGAGGAATTACAATACCCAACTTCAAGCTCTCTTATAAAGCTATAGTAACAAAAACAGCCTGGTGTTGACACCGGAACAGGCCTGAAGACCAATGGAACTGAATTGAAGATCCAGAAATGAACCCACAGATCTATACCTACCTTATCTTTGATAAAGGAGCTAAAAAATAGTCTGGAAGAAAGATAAACTCTTTAACAAATGGTGCTGGCAAAACTGGTTCAACACATGCAACAAACGAATACTAGATCCTTATATATCACCCTATACCAAAATCAATTCCAAATGGATCAGACTAGCAATCTTGTATGCAATAAAAATATTGAACAAAGGCAAAGTCAGATTTAAACTTCAAATGACCCCATTTTCTTCAAACACATTGACATGATTTCTCTTTAGTCTTTTTCAACAATGATATTTTCCTCATACGTGTTTATTACAATAAATTCTTCCTGAAGCAATAAATGCTTACTGTTGCATGGGATTTTTGGTTTGTTGGTCCTGGGACTTGAACTCTGGGCACTGTCCCAAGCAACTTTTGCTCAAGGCTGGCATTCTACCACATGAGCCACAGTGCCATTTCCAGATTTTTCTGAGTAGTTTATTGGAGATAAGAATCTCATTGACTTTCCTGCCCAAACTGGCTTCAAACTGCAATCATCAGATCTCAGGCACCTGAAAAGCTAGGATTATAGGCTTTGAGTCCCGGGACCTACCTTTGCCTGAATTTCTTTGCTGTGGTGTATACATTAAAGAACAGGAAGTATTTGTGTTTCTTACTGTCAGCAGAACTATGTTGAAAACTTAGAAATAACTTGAGAGTACCAACATTAGGATTCATCGCCATGATGTGGCAAAGGCATGGGAGGTTTAGAAATCTTCACATGTGACAGACAGGCTCTTCTGAAGAGACAATGCCCATATTAAACTTATGGCTTCTACTGTGTAACCTCCAACATGCTAAAAATATCCCAGAGACTTTGATGTTCTTGCCACTAAAGATGGTAAGATATGGTGAACAGAGGATGTTGTCCTAATGATCTAGGACTAGATTTCATAAGTACATAGATGCCCTCATACCAATTAATATGATCACCTTAAATACCATCTAAAAAGCTATGCTGTTTAAAGCCAGCACTAGCCTTAAAGACTGTGAGCCTGTTATCACCAAGTAACCAGCCAAAAAGAAAAAGCCTGGAAGTAGGGCTGTGGCTCATGTGGTAGAGCACTAGCCTTGATTTAAAAAAGAAAAAATCAGACCACTCCCAGGCCCTAAATTAAGCACCCAACAGGCACAACATACTCTAAAATGAAACATGTAAAGATACACGCAAACCTAATTCAATAATTAATGAAACAGAAAAAGACTAGGTGGTCATCATGATACCCTAGTATGAATGAGCAAAGTAGAGTAAATGCTAAACACGGCGTGCTTTCCCTGCTCAGGCAAGGCCAGCCCAGGTTTTACTAAGCCTCAACAATGAATGAGGCCCCACAGGACTTCTGCCCTTACAAGGAGACCATTTTGCACCAGGGTGGGACCTTCCTGGAAATGACCACTTTGCCCTGAACCCATGTCTATCCTCAGCCAAACCCTTGGGAGGCAAGTCCCTCTGCTGGAACTTTCTGGAGAATGGAGCCAAGATCTCTTTCCTGGCAACTCGGGGATTTGAGGACATTTGGATACTTCTCCACTCTGAAGCTTCTTTGCAGTTATCCTACTCATATTTATACCATATGGCACCAATGAGATGCTCAACTAAGCATTCTTTGCACACAATTTTACTAACTCACTCAGTTCTTCAATATTTATTAAGACTATCATGGGCTGGGCACTGGAAAACCTGTAGCATACAATTCTTTCATTAAAACTTTGACTCTGAGGACCATAATAACATACCTCTTAACTAGCATCATTCTATGGCAGTTATTTTTAGACTACATTCCTTAGATGCTGTTTTAGTTCTAGAGAGCTTCCATGCAGTATTGCTAATCATCAAGAGGTGCTTCTCTTTCTATTTTTGATGGAGAAGGTAACTGAGGCTGGAAGCACTTAAAGACCTTCCGTTATTGACTGTCAAAGTGATGAAAAGAGTGATTACAGTTTCATACGTTAGGCCTTGAGTACATGTCTTGTACTGTTTGTTACCTCCATCAGTGCACCCTCCCCATCCTCCTCCTCCTGCCCCCTTGTACTGTTACCTCCATCATTCCCCATCCCCCTTTCCTGTGCAAAATTAGATCCTTATATATCATCCTGCACCAAAATCAATTCCACATGGATCAAAGATCTTGAAATTATAACAGATACCTTTCAAGCACTAAAAGAAGTAGGAGAAACACTTGGGCTCCTTGGCACAGGACAGACCTTCCTTAACAAAGAGCCATAAATGCTACAAATCAAAAAGAGGACGAGCAAATTGCATTGCATCAAATTGCTGAGCTTCTGCGGGGCAAAGGACATAGCTCACAAGATGAATGGAAAGCCTACAGATTGGGAAAAGATCTTTATCAGCCATACAATGCACAAAGACCTCATATGTAAAATATATGCAGAACTACAAAAAATTAAATTAAATTAAATTAAATTCCTCCAAAACAAAACCGCAAAGAACCAACAGCCCCCTCAACAAGTGGGCTAAAGACTTACAAAGAGACTTGTCTGATGAGGAAATGAGAATGGCCAAGAGTCATATGAAAAAGTGCTCTACATCTCTGGCCATAAAAGAAATGCAAATCAAAACAACATTGAGATTCCATCTCACCCCAGTAAGAATGACCTATATCAAGAAAACTAACAATAATAAATGTTGGAGGGGATGTGGACAAAAAGGGAACCCTACTTCATCGTTCATCGTTGGTGGGAATGTAAACTTGTTCAGCCACTCTGGCAAGTGGTATGGAGATTTCTCAGAAGGTAAACATAGAGCTCCCTTATGATCCAGCAGCCCCACATTTGGCATCTACCCAAAGACCACAGAGAAGAACACACAAAAGCCACCAGCACAACAATATTCATCACAGCACAATTTGGCATAGCTAAAATATGGATCCCACCCAGTAACGCTCATTAGATGAATGGATCAGGAAAATGTGGTACATATACACAATGGAATTTCATACCTCTGTCTCAAAGAATGACATTGCCGCCTTTGTAAGGAAATGAAAGGACTTGGAAAAAATTATCCTAAATGAAGTGAGCCAGACCCAAAGAAACATGGATTCTATGCTCTCCCTCATAGGGAATAGTTAGCTCAGGTTTAGGCTAGTCACAGCAGAGGATCACAAGAGCCCAATAGCAATACTGTTATGAACACTTAAGACGAGGCTAAGTGAAACAACCTCCATTTTATGAAAACAACTGTTATATCACTGCTGTAATTACTTTCAACATGTCATGTGTAACTGTAGCTTCTACTGTTGATGATGCTCTTGTATCCCCTTCCTTCGGTTGTACCTGCACTATCAGTTTATCTTATTTGAGTACTTTGGAAACTGTATATACTGGTATTAGAATTAGGAAAGTGAAAGGGAATACCAAAACCGAGAGACACAGGATAAAAAGACAAACGACTACAAAGGCAATGCTTTCAAAACTGTTTGGTGTAAGCCAAGTGAACAACTCTGGGGGGAGAGGGGCAGGGGGAGGGGAGGGTAAATGAGGGAGGAGGTAACAAACAGTATAAGAAATGTATCCAATGCCTAACATATGCAACTGTAACCTCTCTGTACATCACTTTGACAATAAATAAGAAAAAAAATGTTTTTCCTATGAGGAAAACAATACAGTCTATGTTTCTTTAGGTCTGGCTCACTTCACTTAGTAAATTTTTTTTGGAATAATTAGTACATGTTTAGGCTAGTCAAAGCAGAAGTCATAATAGCCCAATAGCTATGCCCTTATGGACACTTAAGATGATGCTAAGTGAAATGAGCTCCATGTTATGGAAACAAGTGGTATATCATTATTGTAATTATTTTCAACATGCGATATGAATCCGTACCCTTTTTATTTTCTCTCGTATTATCTTCCTGTGGTTTTACCCCCACTATCACTGTATCTTATCTGAGTACCCTGGATACTGTATATACGTGTATTAGAGCTAGGGAAGAGAAAGTAAATATCAAAATCAATAGACAAAGGATAAAAAGACAAACAACTCCAAACACAATACTCACAAAACCGTTTGGTGTAAACCAACCATACAACTCGTGGGTGGAAGTGGAAGCAGGAGGGAAGAGGTAGGCATGTGGAGGGGAGGAGGAGTTAACATGTTGGACAAGAAATGTACTCACTGCATTATATATGAAATTGTAACCCCTCTGTACTTCACTTTGACAATAAAGGAGAAAAAAGACAATAAATATTTTTGAAAGATTCTGAAACACCTAACATTTTTTTAGAGTTATGACATATAATGCTTAAGATTCTCATGTTAAAAACTAACATTTAGAATCAACACTCTCTTTCTCTGGCAATAGGAAAACTACCAACACATACACTGTTTGTGAATAAAGGTAAACATTTCCCTCAAAGAACTGCTAATCACCATACATTTCCTTTCTTCATTCCTGTTATTTACTTCAGCCATTCTCTGGCCATAATCTGAGTGAAACCAGCCAAAAGGTACAGACACTGAGGCAGGAAGGGACAGATAGCATGAACACACCAAGGTGGCTGAGGCCTGAGCTATTTTGGATACTATAACTTCAACATTAGGCACAGGTAGTGAGAGAGGAAGAGAGAGATCAGGAAAAGTAGAAGCCAATGGCTGCTAGGTATAAAAATCTAGAGAAGTGTGGACTTAAGACAGTTGTCAGAAGCTGCAACACAAAAATGAATAAGATGGAAATTAGATGGGATGTTCAAGGAAATAACCAAATGAGAACATACAACAAAATAAGTCAAAGCTAGGACAGCGAAAAGAGTAGTGCAAAATTTGGGAGGTGGACAACATATCCTGCGTTTATTAAAAAAAATGGCTTCTGCACAAGCACAAACATCTCTCCAGCCTTCCTTCTCTCTCTACACATAGAATAAGCATTCCCTCCTCTGCAGCCTTTGCAAACAAGAGACACGCGATATTTTTGTTAGATAATGAAACAAATACCAGTGATGAGCCAAAAACTTAAATAGAGTAAAAGAGTTGGGACAGCACTGTGTTCACTCTATGAGAAATATCCAACAGGAATGTGCAGTGTCTTTATTCAACCACAGTTGTTTATTCGAATCACAAAGTCTAATGATTAAAGCATGTCTTCAACCCTCTGATATCTTGCTATTCTATTTATTCTTGTGTTATACATTTACAATGACCACTCTTAGGAATCTAGAAAGTTCTGAGGAAGAACTGGGGTAGGGGGGTGGTGCTTATGATTACTTCCCAAAGCATAAGGGTGAAAAACAGCAGCTCATCAAGTGGGGGCAAGGGGAGAGTGGGAGACAAATGAAGGGGAAGGGGGGGAATGTAGTCAAGAATTCATTGTACATACTACAAAAGTAAGAAAATGGAAAGGGTGGGCAGAGGAAGGAGGGGCAAGAATGTTGAAAGGGGTGAGGTGGGTTAAGATGGGCCATGGGGTATCTCCCTCTATAGTAGCGGTGATCAGACTGAAGGCTGGTGTCCTGCCCATTTTTCCTCTGAGTTTGGTGAAGCATTGTAATTAGAATGGGAAGAGACTGGAGCACTGGCATGCCCCATTAACTGCACTATTGCTCCACTGGCTGAGGCGTTCAAGTTTCATGACAGAACATGATGGGAGAGATTCCAAAGGCATTCTTATAACAGGTGTCTGTCTCTGTTTCATTTTTGTCTGTCCATATCCTGCAAACCCGTGATACACCTCCACTCAGTGATATATCTGACATCAGCAAAAGGCTTTTCTCTGACTTGCTGTGTTCTATGGAGTGTTGAGCATAGGATGCAGACGCCACAGAGTTTTCCTTATAAGATGGGGGGGACATTTATTGTCATTCCCTCAGTATCTCAGAAATGTCAGGATTGGTTACAGCAACTTCAACTCATCCAGCTTGAGGTGGAAGGCAGAAAGCATGGTGTAAGAAACTGCTTTCTCCTCCAAGGTCTGTTCCCCGACCACTGGCAGTACTGTGCAGAATATTGAGAAACAGAGCTCTTTGTATTCTTAGCAGCAACTTCCCCCTAACATTATCCAGTGGTGTGGGCCCCTACCTGGCATCTCTACTGTGGTCTCTTGTCCAGAGACAAGGATTGTGAAATCACAATCTGGCATGTTTCTGCAAGGCCACAGTGTCGACAAAGTGCTCCTGTGTAGCATGAAAGCACCTGCTAGTCTTGCGATCCTTTTGGGACCCTTTTAGATGCATCCGTGCAGATGTTTGCCTGTACATAGTGTGTGATTTGCTATCAAATAGTAGCTGGTTGGCACATAAACGCCCATGGAACATACTCCAAAATTGATCATGTGTAGTCCACATAAAGAAACTATCTGATCACAGTGTAATCAAGGTAGCTCTCAATAACAAAGGATACCACAGAAACTACACAAATACTTGGAGGCCAAACCCCTCACTGTTATCTAACACTTGGGTTACAGAGCAAATTAAGGACAAAATTAACGAATTCATAAGACAAAATGACAATGAAAATACATCACAAAGAAACCTATGTGATACAGCAAAGGCTGTGGCGAGGGGCAAGATCATTGCCCTCAGCATACACATTAAAAGAATGGAATCAGAACAGATCAAGAACTTCATCATGCAGCTTAAATGACTGGAGAAACAAGAACAAAATTGAATCTAAAATGACTAGGAGGAGAGAGATCATAAAGATTAAAGAAGAAATAATCTGATTGAGAATAGAAAGACCTTTCAACAAATAAAAAATCTAAAAGCTGGTTCTTAATAAATAGAATTGACAGATCCGTTGCAAGACCTAACAGAAAAAGAGAGAGAGAGAGTCACTCATATCCGTAAGATCAGGCACTGCACTGGAAAAATTACAACAAATATATAGGTATTCAAACCATCATAAGGAACTAGTTCCAGAACCTTTAATCACTAATGAATAATAATTTTACAGAAATGGATCGATTCTTAAACTGCCCAAACTGAATCAAGAAGAAATAAATCAACTAGTTAAACCAGTAATTTACAGCGAGATACAGGAGGTAATCAAGAGCCTCCCAACAAAGAAAAGCTCAGGCCCAGATGGATTCACCAATAAAATCTATAAAACTTTCAGTGAGGAGCTAACTCCTCAAACTCTTCCACAAAATACAAACAGGGAGAAATCCCAAACTCATTCTATGAAGCCAATATTATACTCATCCACAAACTAGGGAAAGACCAACATCACTAATGATCACATCTGCAAAGCTTCTCAACAAAGTGCTAGCTAACAGGATCTAGAAACTGATCAAGAAAATGATATATACATCATGACCAAGTAGGCTTCATCCCACAGACGCAAGGATGCTTCAACATCCACAAATCAATAAATGTAATTCGCCACGTCAACAGAGCTAAGACGAAGAACCACATCATCATCTCAGCCGATGCCCAAATAGCCTTTGAGAAAATACAACACCCATACATGTTAAAAGACCTGTAGAGATCAGGAATAAAGGGAACATTCTTTAAAATAAGAAAAACCATATACAACAGACCAACTGCTAATACCATAGGGAGAAACTAAAACCATTTCCCCTAAACTCAGGAACAAGACAAGGATGCCCACTATCCCTGCTTCTATTCAACATAGGGCTGGAATCCCTTGCCATTGCACTAAGGCAAGAGGAAGACATCAAAGGCTTCCACGTTGGGCAAAGAAAAAATCAAATTATCCCTATTCGCAGATTACCTAGACATAAAAAACCATTTTGGCAAAGTAGCAGGATACAAAATCAACCCACAAAAATCAGCAGCTTTTCTGTACACCAGCAATGTATAAGCATAAAAGAAAATTAAGGAAATAATACCATTTACCATAGCTAAAAAAAGAATACATTACCTAGGGATTAACCTAACTAAAGACATGAATGACCTATTGAATGAGAGCTATAAAAATCTAAAAAGGGAAATCAAAGAGGACACAGGAGATGGAAAGACCTCCCCTGCTCATGGGTAGGCAGAATCCATATAGCGAAAATGCCCATATTGCCCCAAAGGCTATACAAATTCAAAGCAATCCCCATCAAGATCCCAGCTACATTCTTCAATGAAATAGAGAAAACAACCCATAAATTCATATGGAACAGCAAAAGACCTAGAATAGCCAAAGCAATTCTAGGCAAAAGAATACCAGACTTCAAGCTCTATTATAGAGCCATCATAACAAAGACAGCCTGGTATTGCTATGAAAATAGACCTGAAGACCAATGGAACAGAATAGAAGTCCCAGAAATAAAACCATATTTTTACAGTCAGTTGATATTCCACAAAGGAGCTAAAGACATTCAATGGGAAAAACATAGCCTCTTCAACAACTGGTGCGGGGAAAACTGGGCAGCCATATGTAGAAAACTCAAATTAGACCCTAGCCTATCACCATGCACCAAGATCAACTCAAAATGGATTAAGGACCTCAACATCAGACCAGAATCCTTGAAACTACTGAAGGTCAGAGTAGAAAAGATGCTAGAACTTAAAGACACAGGAAGGACCTTCCTGAATATAGTCCCAGGGGCACAACAGATAGGGTAGAGTCTCAACAAATGGGACTATGACAAAATAAAAAGTTTTGGCACAGCTAAAGACATAGCCACCAATCTAGAAAGACAGCCAATCATATGGGAAAGGATATTCACCAGCACAACAACAGACAGAGGCCTAATATCCCTCATCTACTGAGTACACAAAAAACTAACCCCTTCCAAACCCAGTAAACCAATTATTAAATGGGAAACGGAGCTCTAGAGAGACTGCACAGGAGAAGAGATAGAAATGGCAAAGAAACATAAGAGGAAATGTTCAACATCCCTGGCAGTAAAGGAAATGCAAATAAAAACAACCCTGAGATACCATGTCACTCCAGTTAGAATGGCCTATACTCTGAACTCAGCCAACTACAAATGCTGGAGAGCATGCGGGGAAAGAGGAACCCTTCTCCACTGTTGGTGGGAGGGCAATTTAGTACAACCACTTTGAAGAACAGTATGGAGGTTCCTCAAAAAGCTCAACATAGACATACCCTATGACCCAGCCATACCACTCCTAGGCATCTATCGTGAACAACAGGTCTCAGGATATCAAAAAGACATCTGCACATCCATGTTTATCACTGCACAATTCACAATAGCCAAAATATGGAAACAACCCAGATGGCCCACTATAGATGGATGGATACAAAAAATGTGGTACCTATACACAATGGAATACTACATAGGAAATAGAAATGATAAGATATTGCTATTCGCAGGGAAATGGTCAGAACTTGAACAAATAATGTTGAGCGAGACAAGCCTAGAACACAGAGAACAAAGGGGCATGGTCTCCTTGATACATGACTGTTAGAGTGTGTGTGTGGGGAGGAGGGGGAAGACAGTGGAGACCAGGTCTGCAAAACAAAAAACTTCTTTTCAAATTGTATTTCCACAGGTTTCCATCATCGGCCTTACATAGTGTATCTAAAACCAAACAACTACTACACATAGAAAGGTTTAGAATAGACCTATCAGTGGATCACAAAGGCTCAACAGCTATGTACATATGATCATATAAGATGAGGATAGGAAAAAACAACTCCAAGAGAAGAACCCAGGAGGATTCTATTGTTGACATGACATTTAAAGTTCTAGGTGAATTTCCTTTGACCTATGCCACGTGGTTACTGTATATGATTTCGGTACACTGGGTATTTTATATATGCCTACCTGATCTAGGGAAGGAAAAGAAAAACGAGGGTGTAAGATATCACAAGAAAGGTATTCACTGCCTCGTTATGTAACTGTACACCTTTTGCACAACACCTTGTCAACACAATTTAATTAATAAAATAACTAACTAAATAAAGTAAAAACATTTTGTAACAAAATAGGGAAGAAAGGGTACATGTAGGAAGAACCAAGTTTATACTAACTAAGGGACTGTATTCAAAATCTATTCTCTACACAAGTTTCATCTTCATTTGAGATTGAAGTTGTCAGAGGGGAGTGGTTTCTTTGTGATGACTCTGGCTTAGAACACACTGTCATGTAAGTATTCACAGAAAACCCATGTAAGCTGGGAAGCAACGCAAGTGTTGGTAGTTTCTTTGTTTTAATCAGTTCAGGAGTTCTTAGACTGTTACCCAGCAGTAGCATCTGCAGTGAGATGTGTCCTATCTGAAAGAATCAATGATCCACCTTCTTCTGGTTGTACCTACACCATCTCTGTAATCTTATCTGAGTATATTGGAAACCATGTATACTGGTATTGGAACTAGGAAATTGAAAGGGAATACCAAAAGTGAAAGACACAGGGTAAAAAAAAGACAAACAACTACAAAAGCAATACCTATTCAATTCACAGTATCACAGTCTCCTGGGGAAGCTTGGTAGGCTTGATGGGAGTTATGGCATCATGACAAAGTCTTCCACCACACTGTCCTGCCAGCAGCTGCAGGATGTCATAGCAAAACCAGTGAATTCTACCACCATGAGCCTTATGTCTATCCTTTGCTGGAAGGTGAGTCCCTTGACCAGAAGCAATGCTATTTGAATACCATGATGGCAGATCAAACATTCTATAAGTCCATGGATGGTAATTTATCACAATCATTGCATGCAAGGAAGGTGTATATATAAGAAATGAGAATTCCAGTAAGAACAAATACTGCTTTATGACAAAAGTGATCCGAAGAAATATGCCCACCATCATTAGCTTCAATCACTCTGGAAAACAGTACCCTATCAGCCACCCACTACTCATCTCTTGGTCAGCTGACTGGGCACTCAGCAATGGCCATAGCTGGGTCAGCATGGCGAGTCAGTCATGCTTTCGAAGCCATGCATAGTCCCCACCCAGTGGTTCATGGCCATTTTGCACATGGCTCCATTGTGCAAGAACAGGAGTGGCATGGGAAAAAGGATGATTTCTAGCCACAAAAAGGAGCCATCTTTTCACTTAATTACAAACATCATCCTCCACTCAGGTTATCGTTTGGTATTGTGCCCACTCAGCAAGTTCTACCACCTACCTCATCCCCAATTACCTTGTGACCAATTTTCCAGTCATGCCTCTTCTAAGTCCCTAACCAGCTAGCCAAACAATTCACACAAGAGCTCATACATCCATAAAGTCACTCAACTGGCCCCTTCTCCCTGTAAGCCAACCAACAGAGACACTGCTCAATGTTCTGCCCACCTAGAGAATTTCCCTTTACCAGCGTCCTTTCAAGGTCATCCTAGTACAGAGTCAAAGTGCTACAACTATCTACTCTTACATGGTGCCTGAATATCACACAGAAGGTTCTGTAAAGCAGGCCCCAGTTTCTTCTTCTGTCAGCTGATCACAGGAAACTTACTCTAAAGCCACAGGTATGGAATGACAAGAATAAGAGTGCGACAGGACTTCAGACCATAGGCATTTGGGCTATGTCTTATAACTTACTTGTTCCTCTCTTTACTACTGGGAAGCATGTATATTCTCATCTGAATATTTGAGAGGTATTGAATTTTTGAAATCTATTTTGAGATTCTATCATTTTAGATTTTCAGAGGAATAGGAGTAGAAAGAATCAAGAATAAAGATTAACAGAGTTTTAATCTCACATCCTATTATTATTTTTCCAATTTCACCAAAACCTCATTTTTTCAGACTAGTGTTCAATTGAAATCCTCTTAATGCTCATGAGGCTTTTGTGGCAACATGGCAAAATGTCTAAGAATTACAAAGACCTAAGTTTGATATTTGCCAATACCATTGCTGAAGTCTTGGCAATTAAATCTCTAGGCCTCCTGTAAATTTGGGTCTTACGCATAAACTCTTAATCTACCTTCTGAGAGTACAGGGTAGATGTTGAGTGTTCCCACCACAAAAATGATAATAATGTGCGATATGTATGTTAGCTAGATTTAACCACTCTATGTGTAAAATATGTTGTACTTGATAAGTATGTATCATTTTACCTGTAGATTTTTATAAATATGTTGATTAAAAATGGAGGGAATACTACCTATGAGATACTGAATGGGCTCTAAGAAAATGAATTCAATCAGGAAAAAGCCTTTTACAGGTAATGTTTATATTTGAACAAGAGCTTAGGATTTTTTTTTCTTTAGAAATTTTATTTAAATATACGGAAAATAGTTATGGATGGCAAAAGGTGCTATTTATCCTGTATTTTTTATTTTTGTAATTTTTATTCTTTTATTATTTAAAAGGTGATGTACAGAGAGATTACAAGAACATGTCAGGTAATAAGTACATTTCTTTTTAGACAATGTCTCCCCTTCTGCAAGCTCTCTCCCTTTGTTTTCTTCCATTCCCCCCACACAAGTTATATAGTTAATTTTCAACATAGTGTCTAGTGAGTATGTCTCTGTTTCTTTCATGGTTTTGAGCATCACAGTTATTGATAGCATGTCTGAACCTGCTTCCTGGCTCTCCCATTGCACCCCTTGATCCCAATCATTCTACAACACCACAGTAATCAAGGGGATCTTTCTAAAACATGGCACATCACTTTTCTAGCTAAAACTTTCCAATGTGTTCTTAGAATATTTGAAATTAAGTCTAAACTTTCTACTATGGTTAATAAAACTACACACAACTTCTTTTATGACTCAATATCAGTTTTCTTTTAGGCTAGATAAAGTGTGAATTACCCTACACAAACACACATACACACACACATACACACACACACACACACACACACACACACACACACTCCCTTAGTTCTTATAAGAAAGTTTGAGAAGGTTGGCTGAAAGAGAGAAAAAAGCTGAGGAATTAAGATTAACAAACCTTCCCAAGAGCACCTAATTAGTAAGGCTTGCAACTGCTTCACCCCCAGTTTTCAACAATAACTAGCACCTACTGCATATCTTCTTGTAGACACTGAATGAATGTCTTTATATAAAGGTACCCACTTAATAGGACATATGCCACATGATGATATTATTATTCTCAAATGGCGAAAAAAAACTTGGACTCAAAGAAGTAACTGGATTAAGTCCCAAAAGTAGGAAATGGCAAGGCTAGAGTTTAAATAAACCCAGGACAGTCCCACTTCATGCTGCTAACCCTAAGCATTTCCTCCTCCACATCCTCCTGCTCTTCCTCTTCCTCTTATGCCAGTCCTGGTGCTCAAGCTCATAGCCTGGGAACTGTCCCTGGGCTTATTTTGAAGAGCTTAGGTTTTTAAATACATTTTTAGCAAGTTTACTTAGGCTCATCTACCCTCCCATTGCAAAATGAAAAAGTCCATATTATTCTGTATGAGTCAGTACTTTGCTGAGATAAATTTTTTCAATACCATCTGTTTCATCAAAAAAAATTCCTACTCTACATTAAATATCAGCTATTGTATCATTCATAACATCTGTACAAATACAATTTCGAGATACGTAAGGGGGTTGGAAATTTTTATCTTTCATATATTATGTTCCTACAGCTTGTTTTATGCTGTATTTTGGAGTCCAACTGGAAGATAAATCTTTGCCCCTCTGTCTGAAGTAGTTTCACGTACAACCAGTTTTTGATTATAACTCTGTTGTAGTTCCTATCTCTTATATTTTTAGAGTATTAAATCATTCCATGTTTGAAACCAAAAGACAATCGCTGTGCTATTTGTCTATGAAAGGTGATTGTGCACAGTTTAATATCTGGCAAGCAAATGAGAACCATGACTATTTCTGTTAACATAGGAGGAATCCCCATCAGGGAAGTGACTTCAACTGAAAGGAAATATTTGGATAGGAGGAAGAGGGAAGAAAAGAAAAAGAGCAAATAAAACTTGTTAAGGGACCACTGTGTTGGGAGCCTTTTCTCTAGACTCGGTGCATTGAAAAACTCCATTATGGAGGTATCATTCACATTCACACACGAGCAAAACAGTATCAAAGACGATTATTCCACAGCTAATATGGTGAAGAGGGGAATGGGTCCCAGCTGTCTCCTCCATGAAATTGTGCAGCTTTCAGACTTAAGCTAATTGGACAGCATATCTACTCTGTAGCATAGTGGAGAGGGAAAGAAATGAGTCCCAGATTGGATAGTGAAGAGTGCCAACTTCAGAAAAGAACCACAGAAGGAGGGTGGGAAGAGAGGAGAGCTGAGGTGAAACAGTGATCACCAGCACAAAGGAGGAAAGATAATTTCAAAGGAATGGTACTTGAGAATGGTCAGCATTAGGAAGTTCAATTAATAAAAGAACAGGCTCTCCACCTGCTAATGCAATCACCATTAACCCAAAAAAGCATACAAATCATCATTAATGCCTTCTTCTCCCTCACCAATTAGTAGCAGGGTTCAAATGAATTCCCTTCCCAGGCCTTCCTTTCCATCCTTTCTGCCCTCACTCTCCCTCAAACATTTACTCCCCAGCTGAGAAACTTGTAGCCTGGTCTTATGGTTTCTAGTTGGTGCCCTGGATTCACCCAGCTTCCTCTCTTCAAAATAGTTTCATGTGACTCTTCTGTGCAGAGTTCAAAAGGGATTTCCTCCCCCACCCCTGTCACATATCCAGTATTTTTCCAGTATTTCCACTCTCTAGACATCTTTTTACTTTTAAGCCGCTGTCCCATATGGCACTAACTAACCCTATGATCTTTATCTGCTTGACTTGATCAGTGGCTGTGAGCTACTTGCTCTCTGACCTTTATTCTATCTGTACCTCAGTTTATCAGCTGCAAACATGGAAATAATATTTTTTAAGAAAAAAATAGTGCTTATCCCCTATAATTAGAGAATAAAACATGCAAAACTCTTGAAATAGTGCCTGACTTCACTATTGAATAAGCACTCAATGAATTTTAGCTATAATTATATTAACTTTATGATTTTATAATTAACTTTTCAGCTAAATGTCATACAAAAAACCCCAACAACAACAAATAGGACCATGAACAGTGTATTGGTACCACGTAACATTTAGCCTCCACGTTGTGGTTTTAGCCACTTTGCCAGGATCCCAACAAACTGCCCAAGTTCTGCCCCTAAAGGGTCTCCAGGTATTCTGACTATCTACTCTGAACAGCCTGTCATACTTAAATGACTGATTCCTAAATATAGTCATTCTAAATCCAATCACTACCCTTTCAGAAGCGTTGTCGCTGAACTCTTTCTGAGAGCAATGGCCTACCAATTTGGAATATTTTTACTTTTTGTGTAATGCTTATTAATTTATTGCTTGTAATTTTTTTGCCAGTCCTGCAGCTTGAACTCAAGGACCTGGGCACTGTCACTGAGCTTCTTTTGCAGAAGGCTAGCATGCCAACAGTTGAGCCACAGCATCACTTCTGGCTTTTTCTGTTTATGTGGTACTGAAGAATCGAACCCAGGGCTTCGTGCATGCTAGGCAAGCACTATACCACTAAGCCACATTCCCAGCCCTGATTGCTTGGGTAAACTTTTAAACTACTATATTTTCCTATCACTTTTAAGTCTACAAATCACTTTGAAATCCATCTGCTCCCTAGGTTTTATTTCCCTGACTATGAGTGCCTGCCCCAGCTGGCAGGAATTGCGATTTTGCTTGTCTATGTAACTCGGCCCTGCCAGGGCACTGCCAGGCAGCAGATTCCTAAACAGAGGCGTATGAAGGGCATGGATTGTCCTATGCACGCAGCTTCACCGTCACTGAAGAAACAAACAAACTACTTTTCAAGTAAGAAAAAAAAAGTCAATTAAGGTTTTTAAGGATCTCACTTTTCCTCCAAGAAATAACTTTCCAACTTTCTAGCAAATCTCTTTTTATTTCAACTGCCTGATGCTGCAAACAGCCATCTCTGTCTTGATACATCTTAATGGCTCGCAAAGTGTGGGGAGGGGTAGTTGCCATAGTGACCAAGAGAAATGTCTGTAGACAGACATTTTCTGTCACTGAGACAGAAGAGTTTTTTCTGTTCATCCATCTCTAGTTTGATTTAGTATAGTATAGCCCCAAGGCAAAGTCGATTCATTTCAGTTACAGAAGACATTGCTCTGGTTCTGACTCTGCAGGAATGGTACCAGTAATGTGTCACCAACACTTGACAGTGGCTCAGTCTCAGCAACAGTTTGACAAAAGAAGAACCTCACCACTTGTTGACTGACACCAGTAGAGTCACATCAGTAATCAATAACAGTTCAGTCTCACTCATATTTTTGTGTGCCTTAGGACTGGAGTTATGATTGCCACAGAAATGAAATCAACTATGAGAGATATTCATTTGTAATTCTAAGTGCTTACATTCACATAAACAATTATTTAACATGTACACTGGCCAGCAGTTACTACCTATTTCCATTATTCATCATTTCCTCGGGCACCTTTCACCACTTAATCCCATTATTTCCAAGATTTTTTTCCAACTTTAAAATAGACTTGCTAAAAGGTAGATTTCTAATTTCCAGTTAGGCGATTTATAATGTCTTCTTGTAATAAGGCATATGTGAAGTAGGTTCAGATCCAGGTCTATGGATCATGCTCTTGTTCAAACACAATTGATATTTACAATTTCAACCATGTCACCAAGATGGGGGGAAAATCATGATTTAGTATGCTGAGCAACGTTGACTCACTGATCATCCCAGGATTTAATCAGAAAATGCTCAAGATTTCAAGGCAAATATGAGCTGTAGCTGCTCCTCTCTCCTAGTTCTAATCTATTACCCTATTTGGTACCATTAGAGAACCGGAGCAGAGCATTCAACACAACCTAACATGTCAGACTAGACAACTTGTATGCAATAAAAAAAGGCCAAAGGCAGATTTAAACATCAAATGACCCCATTTTCTTCAAACACATTGACACTGATTTCTCTTTAGTCTTTTTGAACAATGATATTTTCCTAATACGTGTTTATTACAATAAATTTATACCTGAATCAATAAATTCTTACTCTTGCATGAGATTTTTGTTTTTGTTGGTCCTGGGACTTGAACTCTGGGCACTGTCCCAAGCAACTTCTGCTCAAGGCTGGCATTCTACCACATGAGCCACAGTGCCATTTCCAGATTTTTCTGAGTAGTTGATTAGAGAAAAGAGTCTCATAAGCTTTCTTGCCCCAAGTAGATTCAAACTGCAATCCTCAGATCTCGTGCTCCTGAGAAGCTACGGTTACAGGCATTGAGTCCGGGGACCTACCTTTGCCTATGTTTCTTTGCTGTGGTGTATACGTTAAAGAACAGGAAGTTCTAATGTTTCTTGCTATCAGTGGAACTATGTTGAAAACTTAGAAATAACTTGAGAATACCAACATTATGAAAATAAGGAAATGCAATGAAGCTGGGTATTGGGGCACCGGGGCTCACATTTCTGACCCAGTGACTCCAGACTCGGAGACAGAAGAATTGATTGAGCACTTTGCCTTAATACCAGCCAAGGCAACACAGCCATACCCTGCCTTCCAGTATAATTTCTACTCACTAAAAATAAAGTCTAAAATACAAGTCAAATTAAATCCTCTAGCGACCTTAAAGGTAAATCGTAGCTAACAAACAAACAACCTATTTCAATTCAGAACAGTAAATGTTCTTTATTCATGTGGATTTGTAAAGATCTAGTAATCTGAAGACCACCACAAAATAAGGAAACTAGAGAAAAGCTCAAAAAAAAATATTCACAGTGTTCTTGACCAAACTAAGTAAAATCCCATTGTAATTTTCAGCATAAGAAAATATTTAATTCTTTGCTCTTTTTCTTGGGTCAGCATAAATTCCTGTATCTGCCTTATGGATAGCATTGGATGAGCCAGCCTAAGAGAGCTGGAGTCCTGTTCTTACTTTTCATCTGCGGTTTGGATCTAGCCCATTGCATCTTTCCTCATTTCTGACACACATTCATCAAGATCACTTCATTAGGAATGTAAAAACTGTGCATGGTACTAGAAATTATTTGGGGGAAAAATCTAAAACTTTCACATGTTGAAATTATTTCACCATAAAATTTGGACTGCAATTAAATTGTCACACTGATTGAAAATTCACTTCGGAGCATTATTTTTCAGAAAAAAAAAGCTTTTCTATCTGTAACATATTACAAGGAGAACACCTAACAATGCATGATTATTTTCAACAGAGGAAATCGCATCAGCATTAAGAGATTTGGGTGACTAAAGAACGTCTGCAATAATCTTAGCATTTACCGTTTTCCTTTGATTTCTCTGCAGAGAAAATACTTCATTATAGAAAATCACTCTGCTAGAAAAAGAATGTATGCCCACATCCTCATGATTCTTATGTATGTAGCAATATCTATATCTATATCTATATCTATATATATATATATATTTCATACTGTAAAGTATGGCTATTGAGGTGGAAAGCAATGTCTAGTATCCAAGAATGCAAAGCAAACAGAACAAGCCACTGTTATGCATAGACATAGACCACCTCTCCATAACACACAAGACAGCAGTTCTGGAATTTCTTCTTGTTAAGTAAGCAGTTTCGTTCAAGAATAAGAAAAAATAATTTTTTACTGCTTTTCTATTAACCTGTATGAGCTATTTCTCAAAAACTAACAAAATATGCTAGGCACCATTGGCTCATGCTTACACTCCAGCTACTCAGGAGGCTGAGAGCTGAGGGTTGCTGTTTGAAGCCAACCTACCAGTATGACTGTGAGCCTGTTATCACCAAATAACCAGCCAAAAAAGCCTCTGAGTAGAGCTGTGGATCACGTGGTAGAGCACTAACCTTGATTTAAAAAAAGGAAAAATTCAGACCACTCCCAGGCCCTGAATTCAAGCACCCAACAGGCACAACATACTCTAAAATGAAACATGTAAAGATACACGCAAACCTAATTCAATAATTAATGAAACAGAAAAAGACTAAGGGTCCATCATGATACCCTAGTATGAATGAGCAAAGTTGAGTAAATGCTAAACATGGCATGCTTTCCCTGCTCAGGCGAGGCCAGCCAGGTTTTACTAAGGTTCGACAATGAATGAGGCCCCACAGGACTCCTGCCCTTACAAGGAGACCATTTTCCACCAGAGTGGGACCTTCCTGGAAATGACCACCTTCCCCTGAAACCATGTCTATCCTCAGCTGAAGCCTTGGGAGGCAAGTTCCTCTGTTGGAACTTTCTGGAGAATGGAGCCAAGTTCTTTTTCTGGACAACTCGAGAATTTGAGGACATTTGGATACTTCTCCACTCTGAAGCTTCTTTGCAGTTATCCTACTCATATTTATGCCATATGGCACCAATGAGACGCTCAACTAAACATTCTTTGCACACCATTTTACTAACTTAGTTCTTTAGTATTTATTAAGACTAACATGGGCTTGGCACAGGAAAACCTGTAGCATACAATTCTTTCATTAAAACTTTGACTCTGAGGACCATAATAACATACCTCTTAACTAGCGTCATTCTATGGCAGTGATTATAGACTTAATTCCTTAGATGCTGTATTAGTTCTAGAGAGCTTCCATGCAGTGTTGCTAATCATCAAGGGGCGCTTCACTTTCTATTTTTGATGGAGTAGGTAACTTAGGCTGGAAGCACTTAAAGACCTTCCAATCTTAAACTACTCATTAACAGTGGAGCCAGACTTACCAACAATTCTGATCCTCCAACTCAGTCCTTTCTACTGGCTACACCAATGCTACCTAGGTGTGTGTGTGGGGGGGGGGAAATAACCAGCATACTTTTTTAGACACATTATGAATATGGCGCTATTTATGTTACCGGTATTTACTCCAAAACATTTAAGTGCAAAAATCTTTAAGAACATGGATAAGCAGAGCTGATATGTAAAAATTTAATGAAGGTCATTAAAAATAATGATGGCTGCTAGAAAAAAATTGGAAGAGAAAATGCCGAGTGTACCAAATCCTACTTTACCTAGCTGAAACTAATTCTTTTGAACGTATTTTCTCTGACCTAAGTGTCTATTCAAGAGAATAGTCTTTCCCTTGCTAAAATAAATTAGGTGAGTGGAGTTCTTGCACTTAGTGATAAATGTCCACTTCAACACTGTACTCACTGTAATGTGAAAATCCCACCTACCATCTTGGATTTTCTCTTTGGAGGGCAACATTTATTAAACCTCTGTAGTTCATTATATTCAATAGTACTGTCACATCATATACTATGAACTTTGCAGAAGAGAAATTTGACTAGTGTCTTTCAAGGGAGTACATTTATTTATATATATATAATTATTTTCAAACCTTCACACCATAGTTACTCTCCATGCTGATTTCCTTTCTATTTCACATTATAAGATCGAACATTGAGAGTCTGGGGAAAAAATTATCTAACTTTTACAATATTTGTACTCAATTTAATACTAAATAAAAAGGGGAAAAATCATCTCAAAATTCGAACGTTTTTACTGCAAACACTTGCAGAAAAAGAGCTCTTCAATTTAGCACCTTTTAAAAGAGATTTTACAAATGATGATACAGTATGTTAAATTAATCCTTCTTTTACTCTCACATTCCCTGCCCTCTCAACCCCTATTATTCAATAGCTTTCACTGAGTTTTGTTTTTCCATCTTCATTCTCAGATGCAATATGTTTCAGTATTGTTCAACCGGTAACATTCACTACCCACACGTGTTGTACTTTGTACATATCTTTTAAGGTTAAGAAAGCTGAGGCAAGGCATGGGGCTAGGAGAGATTGGGAGAATGAAGGAAGGGGATGCATTGTACTCAACTGATATGGTGAATACAACTCCTTTGTACAAAGACTTCAAGATTTAAAAAAAAAGAATTGGGGCTGGGGATATGGCCTAGTGGCGAGAGAGCTTGCCTCGTATACATGAGGCCCTGGGTTCGATTCCCAAGCACCACATATACAGAAAATGGCCAGAAGTGGCGCTGTGGCTCAAGTGGCAGAGTGCTAGCCTTGAGCAAAAAGGAAGCCAGGGACAGTGCTCAGGCCCTGAGTCCAAGGCCCAGGACTGGCCAAAAAAAAATAAATAAATAAATAAATAAATAAATAAATAAATAAAAAGAATTACAGTATCTCTATTTAACAAAATATAACAGTATGTAAACTTTCCCTGTCCTATTATTAAAATAAATTGTTTTACAAGGCCAAATTCGGAGGCAAGAATGACATTTGGAAGTCCTTGAACCCAACCCCATTATCTAATAGCTATAGACAATAGAGGTATCAGCTAGGATGAACCAAATCACCTCCAATTGGAACACGATTAATTGAGATCTGTCTGTTTCCCAACTCTCCACACAACTCTGATACAAATGTGCTATAGAGGAAGACACAAGGGAGACAGACCAGCTCAGAAACAAACTGGATGTGAATTATGTGGCATTATTAAGAAGAGCAATATAACCAGTACTAGCACAGCTTCTGATCTACCTGGAAGATTTAAGAGAATGCTTATCATTTCAACTTGACGTCTGTGTAGGTCATTAAGGCTGTGTAGCCATTTTACAGGCAGACATGAATGGGGAAGATTCCAGGAAGAAGAGACAGAGACAGAAAAGCAGGAAGAGAACAAGTCTCTAGAAACCAGGAATTCCTATTGCTGAATGCTATAAGTATTAGGAAAATTTTAAAAAGGCTGGGGTCAACTTGGGCTCCTTCCATAAGGCAGTGGAGAAGAGGAATTTAAGTATAAGATCTACATTTTAGAAGTGTCCCAATGTGCAGGGTGCTGGTGGCTAATGCCTGTCTGTCATCCTAGCTACTCAGGAGGCTGAGCTTTGAGAATCATGGTTTAATGCCAGTGAGGACAAGAATGTCTCTTAAAGAGTCTCATCTCCAGTTAACTACAAAACAAAAAGAAAAAACAAACACCTAGAAGTGGCACTGTGGCTCAAAGTGAAAGAGGACTAGCATTGAAAAGAAAGGAAGAAGGGCTGGGAATATGGCCTAGTGGTAGAGTGCTTGCCTTGTATACATGAAACCATGGGTTCGATTCCTCAGCACCACATACATAGAAAAAAGCAAAAAGTGGAGCAGTGGCTCAAGTGGTAGTGTGGTAGCCTTAAGCAAAAAAAAACTGCGGGCGACAGTGCTCAGGACCTGAGTCCAGGACTGGCAAAGGAAGGAAGGAAGGAAGGAAAGAAGGAAGGAAGGAAGGAAAGAAGGAAGGAAGGAAGGAAAGAAGGAAGGAAGGATAAAAGAAAGAGAGTAAGGGAGAGAGAGAGGAAGAGAGTGCATGAACTCAGGGACAGCACCTGCGTTCATGCAACACAAACAATAACAAAAACAAAGAATCAACAAAGTGCTAGTTTTCCAATAATAGATTAAACATTTGTTAGAAATATATTCCTTACTTATTTTTTAAAAGCCCCTCGCATTTGAATTTTTAAATTTAGCTCAAATGAGCAAAGCATCAGGCAGAACTTCATAGTTCATATTTAAAAGGATCACATTGGCACTGAACTACATTGAGCTCCTACATCATCTTCAGTATACAGAAAATGAGTCTAACATTACATTTCTTGTTTTTCAGAAAATAGAAAATGCTGTCAAAATGATATCCTCTCATATAATTGTTATTTCTAAATAGGCATAATTAGTTGGTTGAGAGAAATCATGATTGACCTAGTAGTTTTCAATGTTATCAAAAGTTCTAAAGGCCATCTTTGATCAGCAAACTCTTTTTTAGAATAATCCTCACAGCTACCATGTGCCTTATAATTAGAAAGACACCATCACCTCCACTTGGAGTAGCCAGCAGCCTCTCTATGTGTTTTCCTTTTCTTTTTTTTTTGTAATAATTACTTATTTATTGTCAAAGTGATGTACAGATGGGTTACAGTTTCATACATTAGGCCATGTTTTCTTATATGCAAATTATGATTTCAAGACATAACCGATCTAATATTCAGGTTGTTTAGCAATGAAATGAGATAATTAATGTAAGATCAATTAACAGCAATTTTTAGAAAGCTGAGCTGTATGAAAGCTCAGACCTCATTGTTGGATCCTCAGAATTCATAGCATCTAGAACCATACAACTCATTAATTTGTGTTTTACATCATACTTTCTCATATACATATTGGGCCATCTTATTTTTTTAATTGTCATTTCAAGGGTTCTACTCATCTATTTTTTTTTTAAATCCTCATGACCAAAATGTGCCCTCTAATTCTCTAATTCGCTAGGAATAATGTAGTTTGCTGCATACAAATTACTGTCATCACATATTTCTAAGCTGTGTACATTGAACATAACAATACAGGTTAAAATTAAAACACATCATTTAACCAGGCACCTAGGGCTCGTGCCTGTAAACCTGGTTACTCAGCAAGCTGAGATCCAGAGGGTCAGGGTTCAAAGCCAGCCCAAGCAGTAAAGTCCAAAAGACTCCATCTCCAATTAACCAGTGAAATGGTGGGCCAGATGTGTAAGTGGCAAAGTAGCAGCTGAGAGGGCATACATGGCAGGATGAAGCCTTGAATTCAAACCTTGTTACTAGAGGTGGTGTGAGAAGACAGGAGAGGAGAGAGGAGGAGAGGGGATAGGAGGGGAGGGGAGGGAAGGGGAAAAGAGAGGAGGGGAGGGGAGGAGAGGAGAGGTTAGGGGACAGGAGGGGAGGGGAGGGAAGGCTAGAAGAGGAGAGGCGAGGGGAGGGGAGGGAGGGCAGGGAAGGAGAGTAGAGGAGAGAAGAAGAGAGGAGAGGAGAGGAGAAGAGAAGAGAGAGTGCACAATACATGTTTTAATAAGATTCTAATAGTTCAGGACCTATTTTTGTAGCTTTAGACTGGTTTACAGAAGGAAAAGGCTTTTCACAAGTGAATGAACAATTATGGAAAGCAAATTGCTGTCTTCCACATAATAAATACATAAACATTCTTCCATGTAATATTTTACATCAACGTGAATGATTACCTAGAAAATATGTCAAAATACTTGACTTAGGAAAAACAGTTCATCACTTAAAATATTGTAAATTATCTTTCCAATCATATTTTCAAAAACAAAAAAAATTGCTGCTAAGTGCCAGTGGCTCACACCTGTAATCCGAACTTCTCAGGAGTCTATGAGCTGAGAATCACAGCTCAAAGCCAGCCAGGCAGGAAAGTTTGTGAGACAAATCTCCAAATAACTACCAAAAAAGCTGGAAGTGGACCTATGGTTCGAATGGTAGACTACTAGTCTTGAGCACAAAAGTACGAGGACAGCACCCAAGCCCTGAGTTCAAGCCTCAGGACTGGCACAATATACAATTCATAAATAGACCCAAGATGTTAGAATGGCAATGTGGCTTAGTGGCAGAGTGCTTGCCTAGCATGCATGAAGCCCTGGGTTCCATTCCTCCCCACCACATAAACAGAAAAAGCTGGAAGTGGTGCTGTGGCTCAAATAGTAGAGTGCTAGCCTTGAACAAAAGCAGCTCCGGGACAATGCTCAGGCTTTGATTTCAAGCCTCAGAACTGGCAAAAAAAAAAAAAAGACAACATTACATTAAGTATATAAGCCCCTGGAAATACTAATGTGAAATCATATTTTGTATATAATCAGAAAATAATTACTAAATAAATTAAATTAGCGTAATGAATATTTAAGTGGGTCAAGAACCTAAATGCTTACATACAGTACTTAGAAATTTTCTAAGCACTCTCTGCTGTGTATCTGTTTTATAATGTTGTACAGTAATATGGTAATACTATCATACTATTATAGCTGATCAACATTCTCTATGAATTTTTTAGTAAGTGCCACCACAGTACAAGCAGCTAATTAAATATTACCACAACTAATTGAGACCATGAGTGACAGGTGATTGAACTTCTCTCTTCGTTTAAATTACAAAATGAGTTTTCACACAGAAGGAGAAGGGACGGACTCATGGGAGGGGCCCAGAGAAGTTATCTACCAACTCTTTCCAAGAGACTATGTAAGGAATGAAAAACATAGCCAAAACAACAGGAGAGGAAGTAAAAATCAACCTCCCTGCAACAACAAGGCCTTAGGAATCAAGTGCTGCATGTTGTGTAATGATTGTGTATTGTGTAATGATCCCCATGGAGAAAGCCATGTGCCCTTGGCCCTGAGAAAGGCCCCCTGTGAGCTCTTCCCAGGGACCATAATCCTGTCATTCCTTTCAACCCTGACACGGAACCGGCTTTGAACAGACAGCAGTCTGTAACATGGTTGTCATCTCCAACCACATTTCCTCAGACCTTTCACAGGGTTCAGTTCGAGGTGACCAACCCTATTGTAACAAAAAGATCAGTGTGTCCAGGCCCAAAGCAAGACAGAGATGTGTGATGCCCTTTGTAACATCTGACCACCCAAGAGAAAGTCCATGAATGTGGCCAACAACAGAATCCGCAGAGGAGCCTGAGGGAAGAGAAGCTGACCAGAGACCAGATCTGCCTCTGCTCGCAAACAAGTGGTCTTTATGCCAAAAGTTATTTTTCAAAAAAGTCATGATTATTCTGTCTCCTGTATTCTATTAAAAAATTCCAAGAAATAACCATTTTTATTCAATCCCAGGCAAAATTTCACATAGCCTGCAATGTCAAGCTGATCTCCAGAAAGTTTATTTAAAAGGCCAGTCATGCAGAAGGGATGTACAGTAACAATGGGCGTAGATGTTGGCCAAACAGTAATCTACTAACAAAATGCCAAAAGACATTGTACAGAGCCTTGAGCAAGTAGTCATGGGACTGTTTCCTTTCCCTTCCCTCCACATTTCCTTCAATACACTGGGAAAAATACAGATCCATCTCTTCTTTCCTCCATATACCCTGCTTCTCCACACACCTGCTAACATCGCAATGTCATTATAAGTTCTCCCAGATGATCAACTCTCAACAAAAGAATTTGCATGTGCCTAGCAAAGGCTTGACACATAACTGGTACTTAAGATTGTACTTATTGTGTGAGTCTTTTTGGAGGGATGGGGGCATTTCTTACACAAGCTGGTTTTATTGAACGTGCTTAGCAAGAAACATCACATTTTAAAAAGTCAGCAGGATCTCAAAAGACTAGAATAAGCTAAGGAAGGGAACATTCTGGACTTCAGAAGTTGTTTCAGGATGGAAGTTAGTTAAGTGGGGTCTAGGCAAGAACTGATCTATACTATTAACTGCTGAATTCTATCAAGGATGATGAGGCCAGCAGATAAAAGGACATTATATGAAACAACCATGTGTATGGTGGGGGACTTCTTATTTTCAATAGAGATTTATTCCCTACTCACTTCCACTCTTGGGCCATAGTTCTGTTTGGTAAGAGAAATGACCTACCATACATTAGCAAACATTGTCATTATTTCCTCAATATGGTGTCCCACCCAAAATTCTTCTTTATCAGGCAGATTTTCTGTTTTCGTGGCTTGCCACCCTCTAGAATGGTTCTGCTTTGCCAATATTTCCTCTAAACTGAACAAAATGCCATGTGGATGATTCAAACCTTGCATTGCACAATAGAACTAACACCTGCCATGCTCCTGGAATGACACTTTGAGCCCAACACTACCCATGGCCGCCTTCTTCGCACCTTTCCATTCATCCTTCAGACTTTTAACTCCAATTAACCACCACAAAAGCACAAGTGGCACTGTGGCTCAAAGTGATAGAGTACTGGACTTGAACCAAACAACTCAGAGAGAATCCCAGCCCCGACTTCAAGTCCTATGACTGACAAAAAAAAAAAAAAGGACAAAAGAAAATTTCACTCAGTAGTAAACACCTTAGGGACCTTTCAGAAAACCCAATTCAGACAGCATTTCTTAATATCACCTTCTGATTTCCCAGTCCAGCCCATGTATTTTCTGGCCCAATTATTATTGTATTATTATAGTTACTGTATGGCTTGCATGTGAATGTATTTCTCATCTTTGACCATTGAAATATGTGCTATTATTTCAATGAGCTTAAGCTGAATCAACATACAAGGTCAGGCCACACTTCTACAGCACAGTAATAGTTCTTGATCTATATAATTTTAAAGCCCTATAATATATGAATCCTAGCGCATGCACCTATGTGGCTTTAGAAATGTTCAGTGAGTGGATCCTCTCTAGCATTCACATTTCCTCGATGTTGAAATGGAATATTAAAATAAGAAAGTTTTGGGGCTGGGAATATGGCCTAGTGGCGAGAGAGCTTGCCTTGTATACATGAGGCCCTGGGTTCGATTCCCCAGCACCACATATACAGAAAACGGACAGAAGTGGCGCTGTGGCTCAGGTAGTAGAGTGCTAGCCTTGAGCAAAAAGGAAGCCAGGGACGGTGTTCAGGCCCTGAGTTCAAGCCCCAGGACTGGCCAAAAAATAAAAAAATAAATAAGAAAGTTTTGGCAGCCTCCAAGAAAAAAGTTTGAGTGCCTCAAGCTATTAATTTTTATTGAATTGAGCCCTTTAATTGCTTGGGAAATGTTTTATAGGTTTTTCCTTTTATGGTTCTATTGAAAGATCCATATAACAGCTCCTGTGGTATTTCTGAAGGACCAAGTAAAATATTAAATATATGGGAGATGCATTTATTTTATTTTCTAGTTTTATAACCCTTATCAAAAATTTTTTGTTAGTATATACCAATTGTGTCAAGGGGATACATTGTGATACTACCATGTATAACATTCATTGCTGAAATTTGTCCTCCATTACTCTTTCATATCTGTTTCTCAATTTTTTTATTATTTTAATTTACTTTTCCTGTAAAGTTGATGTAAAAGGGGTTATAGTTATATAGGTCATGTACTGAGTACATTTCTTTGAACAAAGTGACCTCTTCCTTCATTTACTCCCCCATTCCCTCCCCCCTGCCTCAAACCATCCCCAAGTTATACAGATTAATTTTCAACACAATGTATCTTATGAGTTTCCCTCCTCCATTTGTTCAAATTTGTTCCACCATTTCTGTACTTCCCTTTACTCTCCCCCAAACAGATAAACTTACATACAAGGCAAAAAGCATAGAAATCACAAACAACAACAAATGGGGAAAAATCATAAAAAGTTAAAAAAAAATCTCTTGTTTCCATTTCTTGAAGTTCACTTCAATAAACATCCTTTTGTATTATCATGTGCACATAGCTATTGACCTATTGTGATCCTCTCCTAAGAATATCCTTCTTTGGTCTCACTGTTTGATTGTCTAGAATCCTGTATAATATGTCATGTATAAGTGGTATGATTTGTCTTTTACCATCCAATGTGTTTCCCTGTAGATTCCTAGGCCCATTCTCATGACTATAAAGGAAGGAGACCATGCAACATATGTTTCTTTTGGTCACGCTCACAATGATTAATATAATTTTTTTTTATTATTGTCAAGGTGAAGTACATATGGGGTACAGTTACATACATTGGATAGTGAATACATTTCTTGTCCAACTTGTTACGACTCCCTCATTTTTTTCCTACCTTTCCTCCTTCCCAATTATACCACCCCAATTTGTACAGTTAATTTCCAACATATTTTCTTGTAAATACTGCTGTTGCATTGGATTGCATTTTACCCTTTATCTCACCATTTTTATGCTCCTCTTCCCTTCCCTAATTCATGATAAACCACTTATTTCCATAGTTTGGAGAACATTTCTCTTAGCATCATCTTATGTAATCATCTGTATATAGCTATTGAGCTATTGTGATCATCTGCTAGGTCTATCCTAGACATATATTAATTATTACCAATAAGGAAGGACATAGCGTTTATGTTTCTTTGGGTAGGGCTCTCTTAGTGCAATTTTTTTCTATTTTTTTCTAACTATTTCCATTTCCTTATGATTAGAGCAATGTCATTCTTTCTGATAAAAGCATAGAATTCCATTGTGTACATATGCCACATTTTATTGATCCATTAATTTTCTTGAGGGGCATCTGGGTGATTCTATATCTTGGATATGCTAAACAATGCTGCAATGAACATGTGGTGCTGTTAGCCTTAGTGTGGTTTGGGGTTAATTGGATAAATGCCCAGGACTGGAATTGCTGGGTCATAGGAAATTGCTATTTTCAGTGTCTTGAGGAACCGTTATACTGCTTTCAGAATAGTTGAACAAATTTACATTCCCACTAACTGTAGAAGAGTTCCCATTGGCCATATCTCCTCACCCCCCAGCCTCTGTTATTGTCACATTTCTTTTTTTTCCCCTTATTTATTGTCAAAGTGATGAACAGAGAGGTTCCAGTTTTGTACATTAGGATTTGGGTACTTTCCTTGTACTGTTTGCTACCTCCATCATTCCCCCCTCCCCCCCTCCCCACTCCCCTTCCCCCCTTGTACTGTTTTTTACCTCCATCATTCCCCTCCTCCTCCCTTTCCACTCCCTCTTCCCCCTTGCACTGTTTGTTATCTCCATCATTCCCCCTCCCACTTCCCCCTCACCCCTAGTGCTTTTCCTTATCTCCATTATTGCCCCTCCCCCCTGTACTGTTTGTTACCTCCATCATCCCCGTCACCTTCGGGCTGTTTCTTATTTCCATTATTCGCACTCCCCCTCCACCCTTGTACTTTCTTACCTCCATAATTTCCCCCTCACCCACCACCATTCCCCTTGTACTGTTGTTACGTCCATAATTCCCCCCTCCCATCCCCACTTGTACTGTTTGTTATGTCCATCATTTCCCCCTCCTCTTCCCACTCACCTTGTACTGTTACCTCCATCATTCCCCTCCCCTCCTCCTCCACTCCCCCCTGATACTGTTTGTTAACTCTATCATTCCTCCATCCCATCCCCCTCTCCCCTTGGACTGTTTCATACTTCCATCTTTCCACCTTGCCCTGCCCCCTCCCCTTCCCCCCTTGTACTGTATTTAACCTACATCATACCCCTCACCTCCCCATTGTACTCTTTGTTACCTCCATCATTCCCCCTACCCCTCCCCTTTGTACTGTTACCTCCATCATTCAGCTTACCCTGCCCTCCCCCCTCCCCTCCCACTTGTACTGTTGTTCCCTCCATCATTCCCTCCCCCTCCACCTCCCACTACCCCTTGTACTGTTACCTCCATTATTCCCACCTCCCCCTCCCCCTTGCACTGTCTCCTCCCTCATTCCCCTAACCCATCTTCTCCCCTCCCCGCTAGAATGATGATGTTTATCCCTGGGAAGTTTAAAATGTATATTGTCAAATTTATGTGGGTACTAACTCTCAATAAAGAAAAAATATATATATATATATACATATCTTGATAATTAGAAGCATTGGGGTGGGGAAGGGGTCCTGTGCTTGAACTCAACAAGAGCACTATCCTAAGCTTTGTCAGCTTCAGGCCAATGCTATTACTTGAGCCACAGCTCTGTTTCGCTTATGTACATTTATTTTAAAGCAGGAGAGGAAAGTTTACTACCGAACTGCTGGCCTCTGGTGGTGATGATCCATGGCCAGAGAGAAGGGAGAAAAGGGAGAGATCAGTTGACCCTCAGCCAGCCCTGCCTAATCTAGGGCAGAGGACTGGGTCAGGTGGATTAGGATTAGGGAAGGGGAAGGTACCTGCCTCTAGGCCTGCTGGTTACCCAGTAACAGTGTGGAGGCATAATGAGGTGAGGGGCATCTGCTTGGAGCCCTCCAGGAGGGAACTGACATTCCACCCTTTTAATAGCTATGGAAAAGGACAATGACTCTTTGGCTGCTTCCTGCTGGTAAAGAGCGTCGACATTAGGGGTAAGAGGCAGAAATGAGGCCCCTCCTGGATAAGGCGAGCAGCAGGGTCCCTTGGTGTTAGATGGCAGTCCTTGAATGAAGCCTGGAAGTCTCATGAGGCAGGGGCTGGAGTTGTCCAGCCTCTGGTTCCCATTTTGAAGGTTCTTTTTATTGGGTCTGTTTTTGTTTTGTCAGTCCTGGGGCTTGGGACTCAGGGCCTGTGAACTGTCCCTGGCTTATGTTTGCTCAAGCTATCAATCTGCCGCTTGAGCCATAGCGCCACTTCTGTCCTTCTCTGTTTCTGTGGTGCTGGGGCATTGAACCCAGGGCTTCATGCATGCTAAGCAAGCATGCTTCAAGTTAGATTCACTTTACCAACCCTGGACAATGTCAACTAACTTTCTGCAAACATGTAAATTATGTCTCCTCCTTATTTCCATGATTAAAAACATCAGTCCTTAGAACTACTTGCTCTTAACCATATTATTTAAGAGGAAAAATACTATTCTGATGAACTTATATATACATATATTCTGCTCCAAAAGAATATACATTTTAATTTTCTAAACCTCT
>NW_025959120.1:0-33599 GCF_023159225.1 Perognathus longimembris pacificus | reverse complement strand
TTATGACTGACATCCGATTGGTCTGGAAACGGCCTCTGCCCCCTTGGCCAAGACCACCTGAAGACCTTGCCTGGCTTGCTAGGCAGCAGCCCTGTGTTTTTCTGAGCAGGAAGGACTGCACATATGCGACCCACTATGCAGAAATGCCTCCAGGGGGTGGCCGGATGTTTTGTTTCTCCATTCCTTGCCCACTTTGTTGATGTGTGCTTTCATTTGCATTCCAACAGGAACAGCCTTAAGGGAGGGGTAGTGAGGCTGCTTAGAGGTAGGCAGTTGGTGCTCACAGGCCAGCAGGGCCTCCTGGTGCCTCACTAACAGTGCATTTGCACCTGGGGGTGCTGGGAAGCCTCTGGGCAGTGCCCATATGGTTTGGAGCTCTGTGACATGGCCAGGTACTAGGCGCCTCCTGCTGACTTGAGCCAGTGTTCCAACTGGAGTTGCCATAGCAAAAAGGGCACAGGGCCCCTTGGGGGTTTGCTGTAAGTTCTCACTAGTTCCACAGGCCTTCGGGGATGCACAGGATGTGTAGAGCCGCACATCCCTCCCCTGACCATTCTGCTGGGAACGGCTTGGGCCAGGGTCCTAGGCAAATACACTTTCCACCTCCCCTCCTGCTCCATCTTCCCACATCCTGGTTGAACCCCGTGGTGACACAGCTCCCCACCGCCTCTGCCCTTGCCAGTCCTGGAAGTGGCTGGTGTATGGATCCGCCACCTCTCTCACAATCAACCTCATCTCTCTTGCTCAGAGCATAAGGGAGATACAAGGTTAGCAGGTCAGCGAATCTGGGCATCTCCTTTCTGCGCTAGTGTCTGCTTAACTCTTGTCTTCCCGCTTGCCTTGGCCTCTCTGGCCCAGATCCCTGCCTGCTACTTCCTGCTATTGAGCAGCCAAGGATTATACTGGCTAGAGGCAGGAGCTGGCAATCCTGGTGTCCGTGGCTCACAGCCATATGTTTTAGGCTCCTTCAGGAAGCTCTGCTAAGACACCAGGGAAAGGGATATCTGACCCTTCCCTGCCGTGACCAAGGCACACTAGCACCCAGCAATGATATTCATAGGCAGCATCATCACTGTCATGCAGATCTCCAAGAGCAGAGGCAGCTTGGCATCAAGTACGGAGACCTTTGTGTAGCGGACAACACAAGAGGGGAGCCTTTGCCATATGATTGGTTTCCGGGAACTTCAAAAAACAAGTAACGTGTAAACACTTTGAACTCCCTCTGTCCAACCTCATACCTGACACACTCCTGCAACCGCACATGAACAAAAAATTCCTCACAGGCGAGCCGACTCTCTCTCTCTCTCATTCTCTCTATTCCTCCCCGCCACCCCCACATGCTCACTATAACACACTGTGCTGGGTCCTCCTGGATCTACATCCACATACCTATTTGCACATATGCAGACGTAGGCTTAGGAAGCACACTCTTGTACAGCATCAGGAACACACGCATGTAGGCAAGCAGGGGCACACACACGCACACGTGAGGCGCACCCAGTACACAGTGGCTTGGAAGGATGCTAAGGGGTTTTCGAGGACTGTGTCCTACTTGCTCAAGTCCAGGGTGTTGTTCTTGTGGTGGGCGTGGCTAAGGAGCCCAGCGCTGCTTACTGGACAGTCCATTGGCACTTGGGCCTCCCCCTGCTGTCCTCACCAGTCTCCCATTCCCTGAACCATGCAGCTTCGGAGACCCTGGGTAGCAACAAACTCTTCAGAAAAGCAATCAAGGCAGAAATGTCAATGTAACAGGGACCACATGATTACGCCCCAGTAGTGCCCCAACCAAGGATGGCATTCGTTTACCCCCTCAGGTCTATACCCTAAAGCCCAGCGCTGCGCGCAGAGAAATGGGGCAGGCCTGTGCCCCAGCATCCCCTTGCCCTCTTCTCCCTTCTACTTGGTCCCAGGGTGGTGGGGCGCCCAACCTGGCCTTGCTAGCCACCACCTGCCATCTGCAGCTGAGTTCCTGAGGCTTGTCCCCTGCCCACATACCTCCTTTGCTGATAACTCCCTCCGAGTTCTCTCTCCTAGCCCTCCTGTCCCTGCCTTGCTGCTCTAGACTGCTTTCAACTCACACATGCCTCTGCGTCACTGCCTCTTTGCCTCTGCCTCTGCTTCCCAATTTCCCCCTCCTCCTCTTGAGGTTCACAGGCTGCACACCTCCCCATGCACCTCTTCACTTCTTCTGGGGGAAATGACAACTGCCTCACCCTGGCCTAGCCCTTCGTATCTTCTCCAAATCTCCCTCTGCTCTCACCCTCTGCACACCTGGGGATCTCTCAGTCCTCTGGTGAACACCAATCCCCATTTATCTAATCTGTTGTCTGCCTGCTCTGTGCCCAAGCCCCTCTGCTCCTTTTCTGTTGCACAGGAGGTTTGTGACAAAGGTAGGAGGGAAGCGGCACTCCTTTCCTGCCTTCTGGTTTTATGACTGACATCCGATTGGTCTGGAAACGGCCTCTGCCCCCTTGGCCAAGACCACCTGAAGACCTTGCCTGGCTTGCTAGGCAGCAGCCCTGTGTTTTTCTGAGCAGGAAGGACTGCACATATGCGACCCACTATGCAGAAAAGCCTCCAGGGGGTGGCCGGATGTTTTGTTTCTCCATTTCTTGCCCACTTTGTTGATGTGTGCTTTCATTTGCATTCCAACAGGAACAGACTTAAGGGAGGGGGTATGTGAGGCTGCTTAGAGGTAGGCAGTTGGTGCTCACAGGCCAGGCAGGGCCTCCTGGTGCCTCACTAACAGTGCATTTGCACCTGGGTTGCTGGGGAAGCCTCTGGGCAGTGCCCATATGGTTTGGAGCTCTGTGACATGGCCAGGTACTAGGCGCCTCCTGCTGACTTGAGCCAGTGTTCCAACTGGAGTTTGCCATAGGCAAAAAGGGCACAGGGCCCCCCTTGGGGGTTTGCTGTAAGTTCTCACTAGTTCTCACAGGCCTTCGGGGATGCACAGGATGTGTAGAGCCGCACATCCCTCCCCTGACCATTCTGCTGGGAACGGCTTGGGCCAGGGTCCTAGGCAAATACACTTTCCACCTCCCCTCCTGCTCCATCTTCCCACATCCTGGTTGAACCCGTGTGACACAGCTCCCCACCGCCTCTGCCCTTGCCAGTCCTGGAAGTGGCTGGGTGTATGGATCCGCCACCTCTCTCAACAATCAACCTCATCTCTCTTGCTCAGAGCATAAGGAGAGATACAAGGTTAGCAGGTCAGCGAATCTGGGGCATCTCCTTTCTGCGCTAGTGTCTGCTTAACACTTGTCTTCCCGCTTGCCTTGGCCTCTCTGGCCCAGATCCCTGCCTGCTACTTCCTGCTATTGAGCAGCCAAGGATTATACTGGCTAGAGGCAGGAGCTGGCAATCCTGGTGCCCGTGGCTCACAGCCATATGTTTTAGGCTCCTTCAGGAAGCTCTGCTAAGAAACCAGGGAAAGGGATATCTGACCCTTCCCTGCCGTGACCAAGGCACACTAGCACCCAGCAATGATATTCATAGGCAGCATCATCACTGTCATGCAGATCTCCAAGAGCAGAGGCAGCTTGGCATCAAGTACGGAGACCTTTGTGTAGAGGACAGCACAAGAGGGGAGCCTTCTCCATATGATTGGTTTCCGGGAACTTCAAAAAACAAGTAACGTGTAAACACTTTGAACTCCCTCTGTCCAACCTCATACCTGACACACTCCTGCAACCGCACATGAACAAAAAATTCCTCACAGGCGAACCGACTCTCTCTCTCTCTCTTTCTCTCTCTTCCTCCCCGCCACCCCCACATGCTCACTATAACACACTGTTCTGGGTCCTCCTGGATCTACATCCACATACCTATTTGCACATATGCAGACTTAGGCTTAGGAAGCACACTCTTGTACAGCATCAGGAACGCACGCATGTAGGCAAGCAGGGGCACACACATGCACACGTGAGTGCACCCAGTACACAGTGGCTTGGAAGGTGCTAAGGGGTTTTCGAGGACTGTGTCCTACTTGCTCAAGTCCAGGGTGTTGTTCTCGTGGTGGGCGTGGCTAAGGAGCCCAGCGCTGCTTACTGGACAGTCCATTGGCACTTGGGCCTCCCCCTGCTGTCCTCACCAGTCTCCCATTCCCTGAACCATGCAGCTTCGGAGACCTGGGTAGCAACAAACTCTTCAGGAAAGCAATTAAGGCAGAAATGTCAATGTAACAGGACCACATGATTACGCCCCAGTAGTGCCCCAACCAAGGATGGCATTCGTTACCCCTCAGGTCTACACCCTAAAGCCCAGCGCTGCGCGCAGAGAATGGGGCAGGCCTGTGCCCCAGAATCCCTTGCCTCTTCTCCCTTCTACTTGGTCCCAGGGTGGTGGGGCGCCCAACCTGGCCTTCCTAGCCACCACCTGCCATCTGCATCTGAGTTCCTGAGGCTTGTCCCCTGCACACATACCTCCTTTGCTGATAACTCCCTCCGAGTTCTCTCTCCTAGCCCTCTTGTCCCTGCCTTGCTGCTCTGGACTGCTTTCAACTCACACATGCCTCTGCGTCACTGCCTCTTTGCCTCTGCCTCTGCTTCCCAATTTCCCCCTCCTCCTCTTGAGGTTCACAGGCTGCACACCTCCCCATGCACCTCTTCACTTCTTCTGGGGAAATTACAACTGACTCACCCTGGCCTAGCCCTTCTTATCTTCTCCAAATCTCCCTCTGCTCCCACCCTCTGCACACCTGGGATCTCTCAGTCCTCTGGTGAACACCAATCCCCATTTATCTAATCTGTTGTCTGCCTGCTCTGTTCCCAAGCCCCTCTTCTCCTTTTCTGTGCACAGGAGGTTTGTGACAAAGGTAGGAGGGAAGCGGCACTCCTTTCCTGCCTTCTGGTTTTATGACTGACATCCGATTGGTCTGGAAACGGCCTCTGCCCCCTTGGCCAAGACCACCTGAAGACCTTGCCTGGCTTGCTAGGCAGCAGCCCTGTGTTTTTCTGAGCAGGAAGGACTGCACATATGCGACCCACTATGCAGAAAAGCCTCCAGGGGGTGGCCGGATGTTTTGTTTCTCCATTCCTTGCCCACTTTGTTGATGTGTGCTTTCATTTGCATTCCAACAGGAACAGCCTTAAGGGAGGGGTAGTGAGGCTGCTTAGAGGTAAGCAGTTGGTGCTCACAGGCCAGCAGGGCCTCCTGGTGCCTCACTAACAGTGCATTTGCACCTGGGGTGCTGGGAAGCCTCTGGGCAGTGCCCATATGGTTTGGAGCTCTGTGACATGGCCAGGTACTAGGCGCCTCCTGCTGACTTGAGCCAGTGTTCCAACTGGAGTTGCCATAGCAAAAAGGGCACAGGGCCCCTTGGGGGTTTGCTGTAAGTTCTCACTAGTTCTCACAGGCCTTCGGGGATGCACAGGATGTGTAGAGCCGCACATCCCTCCCCTGACCATTCTGCTGGGAACGGCTTGGGCCAGGGTCCTAGGCAAATACACTTTCCACCTCCCCTCCTGCTCCATCTTCCCACATCCTGGTTGAACCCGTGTGACACAGCTCCCCACCGCCTCTGCCCTTGCCAGTCCTGGAAGTGGCTGGTGTATGGATCCGCCACCTCTCTCACAATCAACCTCATCTCTCTTGCTCAGAGCATAAGGGAGAAACAAGGTTAGCAGGTCAGCGAATCTGGGCATCTCCTTTCTGCGCTAGTGTCTGCTTAACACTTGTCTTCCCGCTTGCCTTGGCCTCTCTGGCCCAGATCCCTGCCTGCTACTTCCTGCTATTGCGCAGCCAAGGATTATACTGGCTAGAGGCAGGAGCTGGCAATCCTGGTGCCCGTGGCTCACACCCATATGTTTTAGGCTCCTTCAGGAAGCTCTGCTAAGAAACCAGGGAAAGGGATATCTGACCCTTCCCTGCCGTGACCAAGGCACACTAGCACCCAGCAATGATATTCATAGGCAGCATCATCACTGTCATGCAGATCTCCAAGAGCAGAGGCAGCTTGGCATCAAGTACGGAGACCTTTGTGTAGAGGAGAGCACAAGAGGGGAGCCTTCGCCATATGATTGGTTTCCGGGAACTTCAAAAAACAAGTAACGTGTAAACACTTTGAACTCCCTCTGTCCAACCTCATACCTGACACACTCCTGCAACCGCACATGAACAAAAAATTCCTCACAGGCGAACCGACTCTCTCTCTCTCTCATTCTCTCTCTTCCTCCCCGCCACCCCCACATGCTCACTATAACACACTGTGCTGGGTCCTCCTGGATCTACATCCACATACCTATTTGCACATATGCAGACTTAGGCTTAGGAAGCACACTCTTGTACAGCATCAGGAACACACGCATGTAGGCAAGCAGGGGCACACACACGCACACGTGAGCGCACCCAGTACACAGTGGCTTGGAAGGTGCTAAGGGGTTTTCGAGGACTGTGTCCTACTTGCTCAAGTCCAGGGTGTTGTTCTTGTGGTGGGCGTGGCTAAGGAGCCCAGCGCTGCTTACTGGACAGTCCATTGGCACTTGGGCCTCCCCCTGCTGTCCTCACCAGTCTCCCATTCCCTGAACCATGCAGCTTCGGAGACCTGGGTAGCAACAAACTCTTCAGAAAAGCAATCAAGGCAGAAATGTCAATGTAACAGGACCACATGATTACGCCCCAGTAGTGCCCCAACCAAGGATGGCATTCGTTACCCCTCAGGTCTATACCCTAAAGCCCAGCGCTGCGCGCAGAGAATGGGGCAGGCCTGTGCCCCAGAATCCCTTGCCTCTTCTCCCTTCTACTTGGTCCCAGGGTGGTGGGGCGCCCAACCTGGCCTTCCTAGCCACCACCTGCCATCTGCAGCTGAGTTCCTGAGGCTTGTCCCCTGCACACATACCTCCTTTGCTGATAACTCCCTCCGAGTTCTCTCTCCTAGCCCTCCTGTCCCTGCCTTGCTGCTCGAGACTGCTTTCAACTCACACATGCCTCTGCGTCACTGCCTCTTTGCCTCTGCCTCTGCTTCCCAATTTCCCCCCTCCTCCTCTTGAGGTTCACAGGCTGCACACCTCCCCATGCACCTCTTCACTTCTTCTGGGGAAATTACAACTGCCTCACCCTGGCCTAGCCCTTCTTATCTTCTCCAAATCTCCCTCTGCTCTCACCCTCTGCACACCTGGGATCTCTCAGTCCTCTGGTGAACACCAATCCCCATTTATCTAATCTGTTGTCTGCCTGCTCTGTGCCCAAGCCCCTCTGCTCCTTTTCTGTGCACAGGAGGTTTGTGACAAAGGTAGGAGGGAAGCGGCACTCCTTTCCTGCCTTCTGGTTTTATGACTGACATCCGATTGGTCTGGAAACGGCCTCTGCCCCCTTGGCCAAGACCACCTGAAGACCTTGCCTGGCTTGCTAGGCAGCAGCCCTGTGTTTTTCTGAGCAGGAAGGACTGCACATATGCGACCCACTATGCAGAAAAGCCTCCAGGGGGTGGCCGGATGTTTTGTTTCTCCATTCCTTGCCCACTTTGTTGATGTGTGCTTTCATTTGCATTCCAACAGGAACAGCCTTAAGGGAGGGGTAGTGAGGCTGCTTAGAGGTAGGCAGTTGGTGCTCACAGGCCAGCAGGGCCTCCTGGTGCCTCACTAACAGTGCATTTGCACCTGGGGTGCTGGGAAGCCTCTGGGCAGTGCCCATATGGTTTGGAGCTCTGTGACATGGCCAGGTACTAGGCGCCTCCTGCTGACTTGAGCCAGTGTTCCAACTGGAGTTGCCATAGCAAAAAGGGCACAGGGCCCCTTGGGGGTTTGCTGTAAGTTCTCACTAGTTCTCACAGGCCTTCGGGGATGCACAGGATGTGTAGAGCCGCACATCCCTCCCCTGACCATTCTGCTGGGAACGGCTTGGGCCAGGGTCCTAGGCAAATACACTTTCCACCTCCCCTCCTGCTCCATCTTCCCACATCCTGGTTGAACCCGTGTGACACAGCTCCCCACCGCCTCTGCCCTTGCCAGTCCTGGAAGTGGCTGGTGTATGGATCCGCCACCTCTCTCACAATCAACCTCATCTCTCTTGCTCAGAGCATAAGGGAGATACAAGGTTAGCAGGTCAGCGAATCTGGGCATCTCCTTTCTGCGCTAGTGTCTGCTTAACTCTTGTCTTCCCGCTTGCCTTGGCCTCTCTGGCCCAGATCCCTGCCTGCTACTTCCTGCTATTGAGCAGCCAAGGATTATACTGGCTAGAGGCAGGAGCTGGCAATCCTGGTGCCCGTGGCTCACAGCCGTATGTTTTAGGCTCCTTCAGGAAGCTCTGCTAAGACACCAGGGAAAGGGATATCTGACCCTTCCCTGCCGTGACCAAGGCACACTAGCACCCAGCAATGATATTCATAGGCAGCATCATCACTGTCATGCAGATCTCCAAGAGCAGAGGCAGCTTGGCATCAAGTACGGAACCTTTGTGTAGCGGACAGCACAAGAGGGGAGCCTTCGCCATATGATTGGTTTCCGGGAACTTCAAAAAACAAGTAACGTGTAAACACTTTGAACTCCCTCTGTCCAACCTCATACCTGACACACTCATACAACCGCACATGAACAAAAAATTCCTCACAGGGGAGCCGACTCTCTCTCTCTCTCTTTCTCTCTCTTCCTCCCCGCCACCCCCACATGCTCATTATAACACACTGTGCCGGGTCCTCCTGGATCTACATCCACATACCTATTTGCACATATGCAGACTTAGGCTTAGGAAGCACACTCTTGTACAGCATCAGGAACGCACGCATGTAGGCAAGCAGGGGCACACACACGCACACGTGAGCGCATCCAGTCCACAGTGGCTTGGAAGGTGCTAAGGGGTTTTCGAGGACTGTGTCCTACTTGCTCAAGTCCAGGGTGTTGTTCTCGTGGTGGGCGTGGCTAAGGAGCCCAGCGCTGCTTACTGGACAGTCCATTGGCACTTGGGCCTCCCCCTGCTGTCCTCACCCGTCTCCCATTCCCTGAACCATGCAGCTTCGGAGACCTGGGTAGCAACAAACTCTTCGGGAAAGCAATCAAGGCAGAAATGTCAATGTAACAGGACCACATGATTACGCCCCAGTAGTGCCCCAACCAAGGATGGCATTCGTTACCCCTCAGGTCTACACCTAAAGCCCAGCGCTGCGCGCAGAGAATGGGGCAGGCCTGTGCCCCAGAATCCCTTGCCTCTTCTCCCTTCTACTTGGTCCCAGGGTGGTGGGGCGCCCAACCTGGCCTTCCTAGCCACCACCTGCCATCTGCAGCTGAGTTCCTGAGGCTTGTCCCCTGCACACATACCTCCTTTGCTGATAACTCCCTCCGAGTTCTCTCTCCTAGCCCTCCTGTCCCTGCCTTGCTGCTCTGGACTGCTTTCAACTCACACATGCCTCTGCGTCACTGCCTCTTTGCCTCTGCCTGTGCTTCCCAATTTCCCCCTCCTCCTCTTGAGGTTCACAGGCTGCACACCTCCCCATGCACCTCTTCACTTCTTCTGGGGAAATTACAACTGCCTCACCCTGGCCTAGCCCTTCTTATCTTCTCCAAATCTCCCTCTGCTCTCACCCTCTGCACACCTGGGATCTCTCAGTCCTCTGGTGAACACCAATCCCCATTTATCTAATCTGTTGTCTGCCTGCTCTGTGCCCAAGCCCCTCTGCTCCTTTTCTGTGCACAGGAGGTTTGTGACAAAGGTAGGAGGGAAGCGGCACTCCTTTCCTGCCTTCTGGTTTTATGACTGACATCCGATTGGTCTGGAAACGGCCTCTGCCCCCTTGGCCAAGACCACCTGAAGACCTTGCCTGGCTTGCTAGGCAGCAGCCCTGTGTTTTTCTGAGCAGGAAGGACTGCACATATGCGACCCACTATGCAGAAAAGCCTCCAGGGGGTGGCCGGATGTTTTGTTTCTCCATTCCTTGCCCACTTTGTTGATGTGTGCTTTCATTTGCATTCCAACAGGAACAGCCTTAAGGGAGGGGTAGTGAGGCTGCTTAGAGGTAGGCAGTTGGTGCTCACAGGCCAGCAGGGCCTCCTGGTGCCTCACTAACAGTGCATTTGCACCTGGGGTGCTGGGAAGCCTCTGGGCAGTGCCCATATGGTTTGGAGCTCTGTGACATGGCCAGGTACTAGGCTCCTCCTGCTGACTTGAGCCAGTGTTCCAACTGGAGTTGCCATAGCAAAAAGGGCACAGGGCCCCTTGGGGGTTTGCTGTAAGTTCTCACTAGTTCTCACAGGCCTTCGGGGATGCACAGGATGTGTAGAGCCGCACATCCCTCCCCTGACCATTCTGCTGGGAACGGCTTGGGCCAGGGTCCTAGGCAAATACACTTTCCACCTCCCCTCCTGCTCCATCTTCCCACATCCTGGTTGAACCCGTGTGACACAGCTCCCCACCGCCTCTGCCCTTGCCAGTCCTGGAAGTGGCTGGTGTATGGATCCGCCACCTCTCTCACAATCAACCTCATCTCTCTTGCTCAGGGCATAAGGGAGATACAAGGTTAGCAGGTCAGCGAATCTGGGCATCTCCTTTCTGCGCTAGTGTCTGCTTAACTCTTGTCTTCCCGCTTGCCTTGGCCTCTCTGGCCCAGATCCCTGCCTGCTACTTCCTGCTATTGAGCAGCCAAGGATTATACTGGCTAGAGGCAGGAGCTGGCAATCCTGGTGCCCGTGGCTCACAGCCATATGTTTTAGGCTCCTTCAGGAAGCTCTGCTAAGACACCAGGGAAAGGGATATCTGACCCTTCCCTGCCGTGACCAAGGCACACTAGCACCCAGCAATGATATTCATAGGCAGCATCATCACTGTCATGCAGATCTCCAAGAGCAGAGGCAGCTTGGCCTCAAGTACGGAGACCTTTGTGTAGCGGACAGCACAAGAGGGGAGCCTTCGCCATATGATTGGTTTCCGGGAACTTCAAAAAACAAGTAACGTGTAAACACTTTGAACTCCCTCTGTCCAACCTCATACCTGACACACTCATGCAACCGCACATGAACAAAAAATTCCTCACAGGCGAGCCGACTCTCTCTCTCTCTCTTTCTCTCTCTTCCTCCCCGCCACCCCCACATGCTCACTATAACACACTGTGCCGGGTCCTCCTGGATCTACATCCACATACCTATTTGCACATATGCAGACTTAGGCTTAGGAAGCACACTCTTGTACAGCATCAGGAACGCACGCATGTAGGCAAGCAGGGGCACACTCACGCACACGTGAGTGCACCCAGTACACAGTGGCTTGGAAGGTGCTAAGGGGTTTTCGAGGACTGTGTCCTACTTGCTCAAGTCCAGGGTGTTGTTCTCGTGGTGGGCGTGGCTAAGGAGCCCAGCGCTGCTTACTGGACAGTCCATTGGCACTTGGGCCTCCCCCTGCTGTCCTCACCAGTCTCCCGTTCCCTGAACCCTGCAGCTTCGGAGACCTGGGTAGCAACAAACTCTTCGGGAAAGCAATCAAGGCAGAAATGTCAATGTAACAGGACCACATGATTATGCCCCAGTAGTGCCCCAACCAAGGATGGCATTCGTTACCCCTCAGGTCTACACCCTAAAGCCCAGCGCTGCGCGCAGAGAATGGGGCAGGCCTGTGCCCCAGAATCCCTTGCCTCTTCTCCCTTCTACTTGGTCCCAGGGTGGTGGGGCGCCCAACCTGGCCTTCCTAGCCACCACCTGCCATCTGCAGCTGAGTTCCTGAGGCTTGTCCCCTGCACACATACCTCCTTTGCTGATAACTCCCTCCGAGTTCTCTCTCCTAGCCCTCCTGTCCCTGCCTTGCTGCTCTGGACTGCTTTCAACTCACACATGCCTCTGCGTCACTGCCTCTTTGCCTCTGCCTGTGCTTCCCAATTTCCCCCTCCTCCTCTTGAGGTTCACAGGCTGCACACCTCCCCATGCACCTCTTCACTTCTTCTGGGGAAATTACAACTGCCTCACCCTGGCCTAGCCCTTCTTATCTTCTCCAAATCTCCCTCTGCTCTCACCCTCTGCACACCTGGGATCTCTCAGTCCTCTGGTGAACACCAATCCCCATTTATCTAATCTGTTGTCTGCCTGCTCTGTGCCCAAGCCCCTCTGCTCCTTTTCTGTGCACAGGAGGTTTGTGACAAAGGTAGGAGGGAAGCGGCACTCCTTTCCTGCCTTCTGGTTTTATGACTGACATCCGATTGTTCTGGAAACGGCCTCTGCCCCCTTGGCCAAGACCACCTGAAGACCTTGCCTGGCTTGCTAGACAGCAGCCCTGTGTTTTTCTGAGCAGGAAGGACTGCACATATGCGACCCACTATGTAGAAAAGCCTCCAGGGGGTGGCCGGATGTTTTGTTTCTCCATTCCTTGCCCACTTTGTTGATGTGTGCTTTCATTTGCATTCCAACAGGAACAGCCTTAAGGGAGGGGTAGTGAGGCTGCTTAGAGGTAGGCAGTTGGTGCTCACAGGCCAGCAGGGCCTCCTGGTGCCTCACTAACAGTGCATTTGCACCTGGGGTGCTGGGAAGCCTCTGGGCAGTGCCCATATGGTTTGGAGCTCTGTGACATGGCCAGGTACTAGGCTCCTCCTGCTGACTTGAGCCAGTGTTCCAACTGGAGTTGCCATAGCCAAAAGGGCACAGGGCCCCTTGGGGGTTTGCTGTAAGTTCTCACTAGTTCTCACAGGCCTTCGGGGATGCACAGGATGTGTAGAGCCGCACATCCCTCCCCTGACCATTCTGCTGGGAACGGCTTGGGCCAGGGTCCTAGGCAAATACACTTTCCACCTCCCCTCCTGCTCCATCTTCCCACATCCTGGTTGAACCCGTGTGACACAGCTCCCCACCGCCTCTGCCCTTGCCAGTCCTGGAAGTGGCTGGTGTATGGATCCGCCACCTCTCTCAAAATCAACCTCATCTCTCTTGCTCAGAGCATAAGGGAGATACAAGGTTAGCAGGTCAGCGAATCTGGGCATCTCCTTTCTGCGCTAGTGTCTGCTTAACTCTTGTCTTCCCGCTTGCCTTGGCCTCTCTGGCCCAGATCCCTGCCTGCTACTTCCTGCTATTGAGCAGCCAAGGATTATACTGGCTAGAGGCAGGAGCTGGCAATCCTGGTGCCCGTGGCTCACAGCCATATGTTTTAGGCTCCTTCAGGAAGCTCTGCTAAGACACCAGGGAAAGGGATATCTGACCCTTCCCTGCCGTGACCAAGGCACACTAGCACCCAGCAATGATATTCATAGGCAGCATCATCACTGTCATGCAGATCTCCAAGAGCAGAGGCAGCTTGGCCTCAAGTACGGAGACCTTTGTGTAGCGGACAGCACAAGAGGGGAGCCTTCGCCATATGATTGGTTTCCGGGAACTTCAAAAAACAAGTAACGTGTAAACACTTTGAACTCCCTCTGTCCAACCTCATACCTGACAAACTCCTGCAACCGCACATGAACAAAAAATTCCTCACAGGCGAGCCGACTCTCTCTCTCTCTCTTTCTCTCTCTTCCTCCCCGCCACCCCCACATGCTCACTATAACACACTGTGCCGGGTCCTCCTGGATCTACATCCACATACCTATTTGCACATATGCAGACTTAGGCTTAGGAAGCACACTCTTGTACAGCATCAGGAACGCACGCATGTAGGCAAGCAGGGGCACACTCACGCACACGTGAGTGCACCCAGTACACAGTGGCTTGGAAGGTGCTAAGGGGTTTTCGAGGACTGTGTCCTACTTGCTCAAGTCCAGGGTGTTGTTCTCGTGGTGGGCGTGGCTAAGGAGCCCAGCGCTGCTTACTGGACAGTCCATTGGCACTTGGGCCTCCCCCTGCTGTCCTCACCAGTCTCCCGTTCCCTGAACCCTGCAGCTTCGGAGACCTGGGTAGCAACAAACTCTTCGGGAAAGCAATCAAGGCAGAAATGTCAATGTAACAGGACCACATGATTATGCCCCAGTAGTGCCCCAACCAAGGATGGCATTCGTTACCCCTCAGGTCTACACCCTAAAGCCCAGCGCTGCGCGCAGAGAATGGGGCAGGCCTGTGCCCCAGAATCCCTTGCCTCTTCTCCCTTCTACTTGGTCCCAGGGTGGTGGGGCGCCCAACCTGGCCTTCCTAGCCACCACCTGCCATCTGCAGCTGAGTTCCTGAGGCTTGTCCCCTGCACACATACCTCCTTTGCTGATAACTCCCTCCGAGTTCTCTCTCCTAGCCCTCCTGTCCCTGCCTTGCTGCTCTGGACTGCTTTCAACTCACACATGCCTCTGCGTCACTGCCTCTTTGCCTCTGCCTGTGCTTCCCAATTTCCCCCTCCTCCTCTTGAGGTTCACAGGCTGCACACCTCCCCATGCACCTCTTCACTTCTTCTGGGGAAATTACAACTGCCTCACCCTGGCCTAGCCCTTCTTATCTTCTCCAAATCTCCCTCTGCTCTCACCCTCTGCACACCTGGGATCTCTCAGTCCTCTGGTGAACACCAATCCCCATTTATCTAATCTGTTGTCTGCCTGCTCTGTGCCCAAGCCCCTCTGCTCCTTTTCTGTGCACAGGAGGTTTGTGACAAAGGTAGGAGGGAAGCGGCACTCCTTTCCTGCCTTCTGGTTTTATGACTGACATCCGATTGTTCTGGAAACGGCCTCTGCCCCCTTGGCCAAGACCACCTGAAGACCTTGCCTGGCTTGCTAGGCAGCAGCCCTGTGTTTTTCTGAGCAGGAAGGACTGCACATATGCGACCCACTATGCAGAAAAGCCTCCAGGGGGTGGCCGGATGTTTTGTTTCTCCATTCCTTGCCCACTTTGTTGATGTGTGCTTTCATTTGCATTCCAACAGGAACAGCCTTAAGGGAGGGGTAGTGAGGCTGCTTAGAGGTAGGCAGTTGGTGCTCACAGGCCAGCAGGGCCTCCTGGTGCCTCACTAACAGTGCATTTGCACCTGGGGTGCTGGGAAGCCTCTGGGCAGTGCCCATATGGTTTGGAGCTCTGTGACATGGCCAGGTACTAGGCTCCTCCTGCTGACTTGAGCCAGTGTTCCAACTGGAGTTGCCATAGCCAAAAGGGCACAGGGCCCCTTGGGGGTTTGCTGTAAGTTCTCACTAGTTCTCACAGGCCTTCGGGGATGCACAGGATGTGTAGAGCCGCACATCCCTCCCCTGACCATTCTGCTGGGAACGGCTTGGGCCAGGGTCCTAGGCAAATACACTTTCCACCTCCCCTCCTGCTCCATCTTCCCACATCCTGGTTGAACCCGTGTGACACAGCTCCCCACCGCCTCTGCCCTTGCCAGTCCTGGAAGTGGCTGGTGTATGGATCCGCCACCTCTCTCAAAATCAACCTCATCTCTCTTGCTCAGAGCATAAGGGAGATACAAGGTTAGCAGGTCAGCGAATCTGGGCATCTCCTTTCTGCGCTAGTGTCTGCTTAACTCTTGTCTTCCCGCTTGCCTTGGCCTCTCTGGCCCAGATCCCTGCCTGCTACTTCCTGCTATTGAGCAGCCAAGGATTATACTGGCTAGAGGCAGGAGCTGGCAATCCTGGTGCCCGTGGCTCACAGCCATATGTTTTAGGCTCCTTCAGGAAGCTCTGCTAAGACACCAGGGAAAGGGATATCTGACCCTTCCCTGCCGTGACCAAGGCACACTAGCACCCAGCAATGATATTCATAGGCAGCATCATCACTGTCATGCAGATCTCCAAGAGCAGAGGCAGCTTGGCCTCAAGTACGGAGACCTTTGTGTAGCGGACAGCACAAGAGGGGAGCCTTCGCCATATGATTGGTTTCCGGGAACTTCAAAAAACAAGTAACGTGTAAACACTTTGAACTCCCTCTGTCCAACCTCATACCTGACACACTCATGCAACCGCACATGAACAAAAAATTCCTCACAGGCGAGCCAACTCTCTCTCTCTCTCTTTCTCTCTCTTCCTCCCCGCCACCCCCACATGCTCACTATAACACACTGTGCCGGGTCCTCCTGGATCTACATCCACATACCTATTTGCACATATGCAGACTTAGGCTTAGGAAGCAAACTCCTGTACAGCATCAGGAACGCACGCATGTAGGCAAGCAGGGGCACACTCACGCACACGTGAGTGCACCCAGTACACAGTGGCTTGGAAGGTGCTAAGGGGTTTTCGAGGACTGTGTCCTACTTGCTCAAGTCCAGGGTGTTGTTCTCGTGGTGGGCGTGGCTAAGGAGCCCAGCGCTGCTTACTGGACAGTCCATTGGCACTTGGGCCTCCCCCTGCTGTCCTCACCAGTCTCCCGTTCCCTGAACCCTGCAGCTTCGGAGACCTGGGTAGCAACAAACTCTTCGGGAAAGCAATCAAGGCAGAAATGTCAATGTAACAGGACCACATGATTATGCCCCAGTAGTGCCCCAACCAAGGATGGCATTCGTTACCCCTCAGGTCTACACCCTAAAGCCCAGCGCTGCGCGCAGAGAATGGGGCAGGCCTGTGCCCCAGAATCCCTTGCCTCTTCTCCCTTCTACTTGGTCCCAGGGTGGTGGGGCGCCCAACCTGGCCTTCCTAGCCACCACCTGCCATCTGCAGCTGAGTTCCTGAGGCTTGTCCCCTGCACACATACCTCCTTTGCTGATAACTCCCTCCGAGTTCTCTCTCCTAGCCCTCCTGTCCCTGCCTTGCTGCTCTGGACTGCTTTCAACTCACACATGCCTCTGCGTCACTGCCTCTTTGCCTCTGCCTGTGCTTCCCAATTTCCCCCTCCTCCTCTTGAGGTTCACAGGCTGCACACCTCCCCATGCACCTCTTCACTTCTTCTGGGGAAATTACAACTGCCTCACCCTGGCCTAGCCCTTCTTATCTTCTCCAAATCTCCCTCTGCTCTCACCCTCTGCACACCTGGGATCTCTCAGTCCTCTGGTGAACACCAATCCCCATTTATCTAATCTGTTGTCTGCCTGCTCTGTGCCCAAGCCCCTCTGCTCCTTTTCTGTGCACAGGAGGTTTGTGACAAAGGTAGGAGGGAAGCGGCACTCCTTTCCTGCCTTCTGGTTTTATGACTGACATCCGATTGTTCTGGAAACGGCCTCTGCCCCCTTGGCCAAGACCACCTGAAGACCTTGCCTGGCTTGCTAGGCAGCAGCCCTGTGTTTTTCTGAGCAGGAAGGACTGCACATATGCGACCCACTATGCAGAAAAGCCTCCAGGGGGTGGCCGGATGTTTTGTTTCTCCATTCCTTGCCCACTTTGTTGATGTGTGCTTTCATTTGCATTCCAACAGGAACAGCCTTAAGGGAGGGGTAGTGAGGCTGCTTAGAGGTAGGCAGTTGGTGCTCACAGGCCAGCAGGGCCTCCTGGTGCCTCACTAACAGTGCATTTGCACCTGGGGTGCTGGGAAGCCTCTGGGCAGTGCCCATATGGTTTGGAGCTCTGTGACATGGCCAGGTACTAGGCTCCTCCTGCTGACTTGAGCCAGTGTTCCAACTAGAGTTGCCATAGCAAAAAGGGCACAGGGCCCCTTGGGGGTTTGCTGTAAGTTCTCACTAGTTCTCACAGGCCTTCGGGGATGCACAGGATGTGTAGAGCCGCACATCCCTCCCCTGACCATTCTGCTGGGAACGGCTTGGGCCAGGGTCCTAGGCAAATACACTTTCCACCTCCCCTCCTGCTCCATCTTCCCACATCCTGGTTGAACCCGTGTGACACAGCTCCCCACCGCCTCTGCCCTTGCCAGTCCTGGAAGTGGCTGGTGTATGGATCCGCCACCTCTCTCACAATCAACCTCATCTCTCTTGCTCAGAGCATAAGGGAGATACAAGGTTAGCAGGTCAGCGAATCTGGGCATCTCCTTTCTGCGCTAGTGTCTGCTTAACTCTTGTCTTCCCGCTTGCCTTGGCCTCTCTGGCCCAGATCCCTGCCTGCTACTTCCTGCTATTGAGCAGCCAAGGATTATACTGGCTAGAGGCAGGAGCTGGCAATCCTGGTGCCCGTGGCTCACAGCCATATGTTTTAGGCTCCTTCAGGAAGCTCTGCTAAGACACCAGGGAAAGGGATATCTGACCCTTCCCTGCCGTGACCAAGGCACACTAGCACCCAGCAATGATATTCATAGGCAGCATCATCACTGTCATGCAGATCTCCAAGAGCAGAGGCAGCTTGGCCTCAAGTACGGAGACCTTTGTGTAGCGGACAGCACAAGAGGGGAGCCTTCGCCATATGATTGGTTTCCGGGAACTTCAAAAAACAAGTAACGTGTAAACACTTTGAACTCCCTCTGTCCAACCTCATACCTGACACACTCATGCAACCGCACATGAACAAAAAATTCCTCACAGGCGAGCCGACTCTCTCTCTCTCTCTTTCTCTCTCTTCCTCCCCGCCACCCCCACATGCTCACTATAACACACTGTGCCGGGTCCTCCTGGATCTACATCCACATACCTATTTGCACATATGCAGACTTAGGCTTAGGAAGCACACTCTTGTACAGCATCAGGAACGCACGCATGTAGGCAAGCAGGGGCACACTCACGCACACGTGAGCGCACCCAGTACACAGTGGCTTGGAAGGTGCTAAGGGGTTTTCGAGGACTGTGTCCTACTTGCTCAAGTCCAGGGTGTTGTTCTCGTGGTGGGCGTGGCTAAGGAGCCCAGCGCTGCTTACTGGACAGTCCATTGGCACTTGGGCCTCCCCCTGCTGTCCTCACCAGTCTCCCGTTCCCTGAACCATGCAGCTTCGGAGACCTGGGTAGCAACAAACTCTTCGGGAAAGCAATCAAGGCAGAAATGTCAATGTAACAGGACCACATGACTATGCCCCAGTAGTGCCCCAACCAAGGATGGCATTCGTTACCCCTCAGGTCTACACCCTAAAGCCCAGCGCTGCGCGCAGAGAATGGGGCAGGCCTGTGCCCCAGAATCCTTTGCCTCTTCTCCCTTCTACTTGGTCCCAGGGTGGTGGGGCGCCCAACCTGGCCTTCCTAGCCACCACCTGCCATCTGCAGCTGAGTTCCTGAGGCTTGTCCCCTGCACACATACCTCCTTTGCTGATAACTCCCTCCGAGTTCTCTCTCCTAGCCCTCCTGTCCCTGCCTTGCTGCTCTGGACTGCTTTCAACTCACACATGCCTCTGCGTCACTGCCTCTTTGCCTCTGCCTCTGCTTCCCAATTTCCCCCTCCTCCTCTTGAGGTTCACAGGCTGCACACCTCCCCATGCACCTCTTCACTTCTTCTGGGGAAATTACAACTGCCTCACCCTGGCCTAGCCCTTCTTATCTTCTCCAAATCTCCCTCTGCTCTCACCCTCTGCACACCTGGGATCTGTCAGTCCTCTGGTGAACACCAATCCCCATTTATCTAATCTGTTGTCTGCCTGCTCTGTACCCAAGCCCCTCTGCTCCTTTTCTGTGCACAGGAGGTTTGTGACAAAGGTAGGAGGGAAGCGGCACTCCTTTCCTGCCTTCTGGTTTTATGACTGACATCCGATTGTTCTGGAAACGGCCTCTGCCCCCTTGGCCAAGACCACCTGAAGACCTTGCCTGGCTTGCTAGGCAGCAGCCCTGTGTTTTTCTGAGCAGGAAGGACTGCACATATGCGACCCACTATGCAGAAAAGCCTCCAGGGGGTGGCCGGATGTTTTGTTTCTCCATTCCTTGCCCACTTTGTTGATGTGTGCTTTCATTTGCATTCCAACAGGAACAGCCTTAAGGGAGGGGTAGTGAGGCTGCTTAGAGGTAGGCAGTTGGTGCTCACAGGCCAGCAGGGCCTCCTGGTGCCTCACTAACAGTGCATTTGCACCTGGGGTGCTGGGAAGCCTCTGGGCAGTGCCCATATGGTTTGGAGCTCTGTGACATGGCCAGGTACTAGGCTCCTCCTGCTGACTTGAGCCAGTGTTCCAACTAGAGTTGCCATAGCAAAAAGGGCACAGGGCCCCTTGGGGGTTTGCTGTAAGTTCTCACTAGTTCTCACAGGCCTTCGGGGATGCACAGGATGTGTAGAGCCGCACATCCCTCCCCTGACCATTCTGCTGGGAACGGCTTGGGCCAGGGTCCTAGGCAAATACACTTTCCACCTCCCCTCCTGCTCCATCTTCCCACATCCTGGTTGAACCCGTGTGACACAGCTCCCCACCGCCTCTGCCCTTGCCAGTCCTGGAAGTGGCTGGTGTATGGATCCGCCACCTCTCTCACAATCAACCTCATCTCTCTTGCTCAGAGCATAAGGGAGATACAAGGTTAGCAGGTCAGCGAATCTGGGCATCTCCTTTCTGCGCTAGTGTCTGCTTAACTCTTGTCTTCCCGCTTGCCTTGGCCTCTCTGGCCCAGATCCCTGCCTGCTACTTCCTGCTATTGAGCAGCCAAGGATTATACTGGCTAGAGGCAGGAGCTGGCAATCCTGGTGCCCGTGGCTCACAGCCATATGTTTTAGGCTCCTTCAGGAAGCTCTGCTAAGACACCAGGGAAAGGGATATCTGACCCTTCCCTGCCGTGACCAAGGCACACTAGCACCCAGCAATGATATTCATAGGCAGCATCATCACTGTCATGCAGATCTCCAAGAGCAGAGGCAGCTTGGCCTCAAGTACGGAGACCTTTGTGTAGCGGACAGCACAAGAGGGGAGCCTTCGCCATATGATTGGTTTCCGGGAACTTCAAAAAACAAGTAACGTGTAAACACTTTGAACTCCCTCTGTCCAACCTCATACCTGACACACTCATGCAACCGCACATGAACAAAAAATTCCTCACAGGCGAGCCGACTCTCTCTCTCTCTCTTTCTCTCTCTTCCTCCCCGCCACCCCCACATGCTCACTATAACACACTGTGCCGGGTCCTCCTGGATCTACATCCACATACCTATTTGCACATATGCAGACTTAGGCTTAGGAAGCACACTCTTGTACAGCATCAGGAACGCACGCATGTAGGCAAGCAGGGGCACACTCACGCACACGTGAGCGCACCCAGTACACAGTGGCTTGGAAGGTGCTAAGGGGTTTTCGAGGACTGTGTCCTACTTGCTCAAGTCCAGGGTGTTGTTCTCGTGGTGGGCGTGGCTAAGGAGCCCAGCGCTGCTTACTGGACAGTCCATTGGCACTTGGGCCTCCCCCTGCTGTCCTCACCAGTCTCCCGTTCCCTGAACCATGCAGCTTCGGAGACCTGGGTAGCAACAAACTCTTCGGGAAAGCAATCAAGGCAGAAATGTCAATGTAACAGGACCACATGACTATGCCCCAGTAGTGCCCCAACCAAGGATGGCATTCGTTACCCCTCAGGTCTACACCCTAAAGCCCAGCGCTGCGCGCAGAGAATGGGGCAGGCCTGTGCCCCAGAATCCTTTGCCTCTTCTCCCTTCTACTTGGTCCCAGGGTGGTGGGGCGCCCAACCTGGCCTTCCTAGCCACCACCTGCCATCTGCAGCTGAGTTCCTGAGGCTTGTCCCCTGCACACATACCTCCTTTGCTGATAACTCCCTCCGAGTTCTCTCTCCTAGCCCTCCTGTCCCTGCCTTGCTGCTCTGGACTGCTTTCAACTCACACATGCCTCTGCGTCACTGCCTCTTTGCCTCTGCCTCTGCTTCCCAATTTCCCCCTCCTCCTCTTGAGGTTCACAGGCTGCACACCTCCCCATGCACCTCTTCACTTCTTCTGGGGAAATTACAACTGCCTCACCCTGGCCTAGCCCTTCTTATCTTCTCCAAATCTCCCTCTGCTCTCACCCTCTGCACACCTGGGATCTGTCAGTCCTCTGGTGAACACCAATCCCCATTTATCTAATCTGTTGTCTGCCTGCTCTGTACCCAAGCCCCTCTGCTCCTTTTCTGTGCACAGGAGGTTTGTGACAAAGGTAGGAGGGAAGCGGCACTCCTTTCCTGCCTTCTGGTTTTATGACTGACATCCGATTGGTCTGGAAACGGCCTCTGCCCCCTTGGCCAAGACCACCTGAAGACCTTGCCTGGCTTGCTAGGCAGCAGCCCTGTGTTTTTCTGAGCAGGAAGGACTGCACATATGCGACCCACTATGCAGAAAAGCCTCCAGGGTGTGGCCGGATGTTTTGTTTCTCCATTCCTTGCCCACTTTGTTGATGTGTGCTTTCATTTGCATTCCAACAGGAACAGCCTTAAGGGAGGGGTAGTGAGGCTGCTTAGAGGTAGGCAGTTGGTGCTCACAGGCCAGCAGGGCCTCCTGGTGCCTCACTAACAGTGCATTTGCACCTGGGGTGCTGGGAAGCCTCTGGGCACTGCCCATATGCTTTGGAGCTCTGTGACATGGCCAGGTACTAGGCGCCTCCTGCTGACTTGAGCCAGTGTTCCAACTGGAGTTGCCATAGCCAAAAGGGCACAGGACCCCTTGTGGGTTTGCTGTAAGTTCTCACTAGTTCTCACAGGCCTTCGGGGATGCACAGGATGTGTAGAGCCGCACATCCCTCCCCTGACCATTCTGCTGGGAACGGCTTGGGCCAGGGTCCTAGGCAAATACACTTTCCACCTCCCCTCCTGCTCCATCTTCCCACATCCTGGTTGAACCCGTGTGACACAGCTCCCCACCGCCTCTGCCCTTGCCAGTCCTGGAAGTGGCTGGTGTATGGATCCGCCACCTCTCTCACAATCAACCTCATCTCTCTTGCTCAGAGCATAAGGGAGATACAAGTTTAGCAGGTCAGCGAATCTGGGCATCTCCTTTCTGCGCTAGTGTCTGCTTAACTCTTGTCTTCCCGCTTGCCTTGGCCTCTCTGGCCCAGATCCCTGCCTGCTACTTCCTGCTATTGAGCAGCCAAGGATTATACTGGCTAGAGGCAGGAGCTGGCAATCCTGGTGCCCGTGGCTCACAGACATATGTTTTAGGCTCCTTCAGGAAGCTCTGCTAAGACACCAGGGAAAGGGATATCTGACCCTTCCCTGCCGTGACCAAGGCACACTAGCACCCAGCAATGATATTCATAGGCAGCATCATCACTGTCATGCAGATCTCCAAGAGCAGAGGCAGCTTGGCCTCAAGTACGGAGACCTTTGTGTAGCGGACAGCACAAGAGGGGAGCCTTCGCCATATGATTGGTTTCCGGGAACTTCAAAAAACAAGTAACGTGTAAACACTTTGAACTCCCTCTGTCCAACCTCATACCTGACACACTCATGCAACCGCACATGAACAAAAAATTCCTCACAGGCGAGCCGACTCTCTCTCTCTCTCTTTCTCTCTCTTCCTCCCCGCCACCCCCACATGCTCACTATAACACACTGTGCCGGGTCCTCCTGGATCTACATCCACATACCTATTTGCACATATGCAGACTTAGGCTTAGGAAGCACACTCTTGTACAGCATCAGGAACGCACGCATGTAGGCAAGCAGGGGCACACACACGCACACGTGAGCGCACCCAGTACACAGTGGCTTGGAAGGTGCTAAGGGGTTTTCGAGGACTGTGTCCTACTTGCTCAAGTCCAGGGTGTTGTTCTCATGGTGGGCGTGGCTAAGGAGCCCAGCGCTGCTTACTGGACAGTCCATTGGCACTTGGGCCTCCCCCTGCTGTCCTCACCAGTCTCCCATTCCATGAACCATGCAGCTTCGGAGACCTGGGTAGCAACAAACTCTTCGGGAAAGCAATCAAGGCAGAAATGTCAATGTAACAGGACCACATGATTACGCCCCAGTAGTGCCCCAACCAAGGATGGCATTCGTTACCCCTCAGGTCTACACCCTAAAGCCCAGCGCTGCGCGCAGAGAATGGGGCAGGCCTGTGCCCCAGAATCCCTTGCCTCTTCTCCCTTCTACTTGGTCCCAGGGTGGTGGGGCGCCCAACCTGGCCTTCCTAGCCACCACCTGCCATCTGCAGCTGAGTTCCTGAGGCTTGTCCCCTGCACACATACCTCCTTTGCTGATAACTCCCTCCGAGTTCTCTCTCCTAGCCCTCCTGTCCCTGCCTTGCTGCTCTGGACTGCTTTCAACTCACACATGCCTCTGCGTCAATGCCTCTTTGCCTCTGCCTCTGCTTCCCAATTTCCCCCTCCTCCTCTTGAGGTTCACAGGCTGCACACCTCCCCATGCACCTCTTCACATCTTCTGGGGAAATTACAACTGCCTCACCCTGGCCTAGCCCTTCTTATCTTCTCCAAATCTCCCTCTGCTCTCACCCTCTGCACACCTGGGATCTCTCAGTCCTCTGGTGAACACCAATCCCCATTTATCTAATCTGTTGTCTGCCTGCTCTGTGCCCAAGCCCCTCTGCTCCTTTTCTGTGCACAGGAGGTTTGTGACAAAGGTAGGAGGGAAGCGGCACTCCTTTCCTGCCTTCTGGTTTTATGACTGACATCCGATTGTTCTGGAAACGGCCTCTGCCCCCTTGGCCAAGACCACCTGAAGACCTTGCCTGGCTTGCTAGGCAGCAGCCCTGTGTTTTTCTGAGCAGGAAGGACTGCACATATGCGACCCACTATGCAGAAAAGCCTCCAGGGGGTGGCCGGATGTTTTGTTTCTCCATTCCTTGCCCACTTTGTTGATGTGTGCTTTCATTTGCATTCCAACAGGAACAGCCTTAAGGGAGGGGTAGTGAGGCTGCTTAGAGGTAGGCAGTTGGTGCTCACAGGCCAGCAGGGCCTCCTGGTGCCTCACTAACAGTGCATTTGCACCTGGGGTGCTGGGAAGCCTCTGGGCAGTGCCCATATGGTTTGGAGCTCTGTGACATGGCCAGGTACTAGGCTCCTCCTGCTGACTTGAGCCAGTGTTCCAACTGGAGTTGCCATAGCAAAAAGGGCACAGGGCCCCTTGGGGGTTTGCTGTAAGTTCTCACTAGTTCTCACAGGCCTTCGGGGATGCACAGGATGTGTAGAGCCGCACATCCCTCCCCTGACCATTCTGCTGGGAACGGCTTGGGCCAGGGTCCTAGGCAAATACACTTTCCACCACCCCACCTGCTCCATCTTCCCACATCCTGGTTGAACCCGTGTGACACAGCTCCCCACCGCCTCTGCCCTTGCCAGTCCTGGAAGTGGCTGGTGTATGGATCCGCCACCTCTCTCACAATCAACCTCATCTCTCTTGCTCAGAGCATAAGGGAGATACAAGGTTAGCAGGTCAGCGAATCTGGGCATCTCCTTTCTGCGCTAGTGTCTGCTTAACTCTTGTCTTCCCGCTTGCCTTGGCCTCTCTGGCCCAGATCCCTGCCTGCTACTTCCTGCTATTGAGCAGCCAAGGATTATACTGGCTAGAGGCAGGAGCTGGCAATCCTGGTGCCCGTGGCTCACAGCCATATGTTTTAGGCTCCTTCAGGAAGCTCTGCTAAGACACCAGGGAAAGGGATATCTGACCCTTCCCTGCCGTGACCAAGGCACACTAGCACCCAGCAATGATATTCATAGGCAGCATCATCACTGTCATGCAGATCTCCAAGAGCAGAGGCAGCTTGGCCTCAAGTACGGAGACCTTTGTGTAGCGGACAGCACAAGAGGGGAGCCTTCGCCATATGATTGGTTTCCGGGAACTTCAAAAAACAAGTAACGTGTAAACACTTTGAACTCCCTCTGTCCAACCTCATACCTGACACACTCATGCAACCGCACATGAACAAAAAATTCCTCACAGGCGAGCCGACTCTCTCTCTCTCTCTTTCTCTCTCTTCCTCCCCGCCACCCCCACATGCTCACTATAACACACTGTGCCGGGTCCTCCTGGATCTACATCCACATACCTATTTGCACATATGCAGACTTAGGCTTAGGAAGCACACTCTTGTACAGCATCAGGAACGCACGCATGTAGGCAAGCAGGGGCACACTCACGCACACGTGAGCGCACCCAGTACACAGTGGCTTGGAAGGTGCTAAGGGGTTTTCGAGGACTGTGTCCTACTTGCTCAAGTCCAGGGTGTTGTTCTCGTGGTGGGCGTGGCTAAGGAGCCCAGCGCTGCTTACTGGACAGTCCATTGGCACTTGGGCCTCCCCCTGCTGTCCTCACCAGTCTCCCATTCCCTGAACCCTGCAGCTTCGGAGACCTGGGTAGCAACAAACTCTTCGGGAAAGCAATCAAGGCAGAAATGTCAATGTAACAGGACCACATGATTATGCCCCAGTAGTGCCAAAACCAAGGATGGCATTCGTTACCCCTCAGGTCTACACCCTAAAGCCCAGCGCTGCGCGCAGAGAATGGGGCAGGCCTGTGCCCCAGAATCCCTTGCCTCTTCTCCCTTCTACTTGGTCCCAGGGTGGTGGGGCGCCCAACCTGGCCTTCCTAGCCACCACCTGCCATCTGCAGCTGAGTTCCTGAGGCTTGTCCCCTGAACACATACCTCCTTTGCTGATAACTCCCTCCGAGTTCTCTCTCCTAGCCCTCCTGTCCCTGCCTTGCTGCTCTGGACTGCTTTCAACTCACACATGCCTCTGCGTCACTGCCTCTTTGCCTCTGCCTCTGCTTCCCAATTTCCCCCTCCTCCTCTTGAGGTTCACAGGCTGCACACCTCCCCATGCACCTCTTCACTTCTTCTGGGGAAATTACAACTGCCTCACCCTGGCCTAGCCCTTCTTATCTTCTCCAAATCTCCCTCTGCTCTCACCCTCTGCACACCTGGGATCTCTCAGTCCTCTGGTGAACACCAATCCCCATTTATCTAATCTGTTGTCTGCCTGCTCTGTGCCCAAGCCCCTCTGCTCCTTTTCTGTGCACAGGAGTTTTGTGACAAAGGTAGGAGGGAAGCGGCACTCCTTTCCTGCCTTCTGGTTTTATGACTGACATCCGATTGGTCTGGAAACGGCCTCTGCCCCCTTGGCCAAGACCACCTGAAGACCTTGCCTGGCTTGCTAGGCAGCAGCCCTGTGTTTTTCTGAGCAGGAAGGACTGCACATATGCGACCCACTATGCAGAAAAGCCTCCAGGGTGTGGCCGGATGTTTTGTTTCTCCATTCCTTGCCCACTTTGTTGATGTGTGCTTTCATTTGCATTCCAACAGGAACAGCCTTAAGGGAGGGGTAGTGAGGCTGCTTAGAGGTAGGCAGTTGGTGCTCACAGGCCAGCAGGGCCTCCTGGTGCCTCACTAACAGTGCATTTGCACCTGGGGTGCTGGGAAGCCTCTGGGCAGTGCCCATATGGTTTGGAGCTCTGTGACATGGCCAGGTACTAGGCGCCTCCTGCTGACTTGAGCCAGTGTTCCAACTGGAGTTGCTATAGCCAAAAGGGCACAGGACCCCTTGGGGGTTTGCTGTAAGTTCTCACTAGTTCTCACAGGCCTTCGGGGATGCACAGGATGTGTAGAGCCGCACATCCCTCCCCTGACCATTCTGCTGGGAACGGCTTGGGCCAGGGTCCTAGGCAAATACACTTTCCACCTCCCCTCCTGCTCCATCTTCCCACATCCTGGTTGAACCCGTGTGACACAGCTCCCCACCGCCTCTGCCCTTGCCAGTCCTGGAAGTGGCTGGTGTATGGATCCGCCACCTCTCTCACAATCAACCTCATCTCTCTTGCTCAGAGCATAAGGGAGATACAAGGTTAGCAGGTCAGCGAATCTGGGCATCTCCTTTCTGCGCTAGTGTCTGCTTAACTCTTGTCTTCCCGCTTGCCTTGGCCTCTCTGGCCCAGATCCCTGCCTGCTACTTCCTGCTATTGAACAGCCAAGGATTATACTGGCTAGAGGCAGGAGCTGGCAATCCTGGTGCCCGTGGCTCACAGCCATATGTTTTAGGCTCCTTCAGGAAGCTCTGCTAAGACACCAGGGAAAGGGATATCTGACCCTTCCCTGCCGTGACCAAGGCACACTAGCACCCAGCAATGATATTCATAGGCAGCATCATCACTGTCATGCAGATCTCCAAGAGCAGAGGCAGCTTGGCCTCAAGTACGGAGACCTTTGTGTAGCGGACAGCACAAGAGGGGAGCCTTCGCCATATGATTGGTTTCCGGGAACTTCAAAAAACAAGTAACGTGTAAATACTTTGAACTCCCTCTGTCCAACCTCATACCTGACACACTCATGCAACCGCACATGAACAAAAAATTCCTCACAGGCGAGCCGACTCTCTCTCTCTCTCTTTCTCTCTCTTCCTCCCCGCCACCCCCACATGCTCACTATAACACACTGTGCCGGGTCCTCCTGGATCTACATCCACATACCTATTTGCACATATGCAGACTTAGGCTTAGGAAGCACACTCTTGTACAGCATCAGGAACGCACGCATGTTGGCAAGCAGGGGCACACACACGCACACGTGAGCGCACCCAGTACACAGTGGCTTGGAAGGTGCTAAGGGGTTTTCGAGGACTGTGTCCTACTTGCTCAAGTCCAGGGTGTTGTTCTCGTGGTGGGCGTGGCTAAGGAGCCCAGCGCTGCTTACTGGACAGTCCATTGGCACTTGGGCCTCCCCCTGCTGTCCTCACCAGTCTCCCATTCCATGAACCATGCAGCTTCGGAGACCTGGGTAGCAACAAACTCTTCGGGAAAGCAATCAAGGCAGAAATGTCAATGTAACAGGACCACATGATTACGCCCCAGTAGTGCCCCAACCAAGGATGGCATTCGTTACCCCTCAGGTCTACACCCTAAAGCCCAGCGCTGCGCGCAGAGAATGGGGCAGGCCTGTGCCCCAGAATCCCTTGCCTCTTCTCCCTTCTACTTGGTCCCAGGGTGGTGGGGCGCCCAACCTGGCCTTCCTAGCCACCACCTGCCATCTGCAGCTGAGTTCCTGAGGCTTGTCCCCTGAACACATACCTCCTTTGCTGATAACTCCCTCCGAGTTCTCTCTCCTAGCCCTCCTGTCCCTGCCTTGCTGCTCTGGACTGCTTTCAACTCACACATGCCTCTGCGTCACTGCCTCTTTGCCTCTGCCTCTGCTTCCCAATTTCCCCCTCCTCCTCTTGAGGTTCACAGGCTGCACACCTCCCCATGCACCTCTTCACTTCTTCTGGGGAAATTACAACTGCCTCACCCTGGCCTAGCCCTTCTTATCTTTTCCAAATCTCCCTCTGCTCTCACCCTCTGCACACCTGGGATCTGTCAGTCCTCTGGTGAACACCAATCCCCATTTATCTAATCTGTTGTCTGCCTGCTCTGTGCCCAAGCCCCTCTGCTCCTTTTCTGTGCACAGGAGGTTTGTGACAAAGGTAGGAGGGAAGCGGCACTCCTTTCCTGCCTTCTGGTTTTATGACTGACATCCGATTGGTCTGGAAACGGCCTCTAACCCCCTTGGCCAAGACCACCTGAAGACCTTGCCTGGCTTGCTAGGCAGCAGCCCTGTGTTTTTCTGAGCAGGAAGGACTGCACATATGCGACCCACTATGCAGAAAAGCCTCCAGGGTGTGGCCGGATGTTTTGTTTCTCCATTCCTTGCCCACTTTGTTGATGTGTGCTTTCATTTGCATTCCAACAGGAACAGCCTTAAGGGAGGGGTAGTGAGGCTGCTTAGAGGTAGGCAGTTGGTGCTCACAGGCCAGCAGGGCCTCCTGGTGCCTCACTAACAGTGCATTTGCACCTGGGGTGCTGGGAAGCCTCTGGGCACTGCCCATATGCTTTGGAGCTCTGTGACATGGCCAGGTACTAGGCGCCTCCTGCTGACTTGAGCCAGTGTTCCAACTGGAGTTGCCATAGCAAAAAGGGCACAGGGCCCCTTGGGGGTTTGCTGTAAGTTCTCACTAGTTCTCACAGGCCTTCGGGGATGCACAGGATGTGTAGAGCCGCACATCCCTCCCCTGACCATTCTGCTGGGAACGGCTTGGGCCAGGGTCCTAGGCAAATACACTTTCCACCTCCCCTCCTGCTCCATCTTCCCACATCCTGGTTGAACCCGTGTGACACAGCTCCCCACCGCCTCTGCCCTTGCCAGTCCTGGAAGTGGCTGGTGTATGGATCCGCCACCTCTCTCACAATCAACCTCATCTCTCTTGCTCAGAGCATAAGGGACATACAAGGTTAGCAGGTCAGCGAATCTGGGCATCTCCTTTCTGCGCTAGTGTCTGCTTAACTCTTGTCTTCCCGCTTGCCTTGGCCTCTCTGGCCCAGATCCCTGCCTGCTAATCCTGCTATTGAGCAGCCAAGGATTATACTGGCTAGAGGCAGGAGCTGGCAATCCTGGTGCCCGTGGCTCACAGCCATATGTTTTAGGCTCCTTCAGGAAGCTCTGCTAAGACACCAGGGAAAGGGATATCTGACCCTTCCCTGCCGTGACCAAGGCACACTAGCACCCAGCAATGATATTCATAGGCAGCATCATCACTGTCATGCAGATCTCCAAGATCAGAGGCAGCTTGGCCTCAAGTACGGAGACCTTTGTGTAGCGGACAGCACAAGAGGGGAGCCTTCGCCATATGATTGGTTTCCGGGAACTTCAAAAAACAAGTAACGTGTAAACACTTTGAACTCCCTCTGTCCAACCTCATACCTGACACACTCATGCAACCGCACATGAACAAAAAATTCCTCACAGGCGAGCCGACTCTCTCTCTCTCTCTTTCTCTCTCTTCCTCCCCGCCACCCCCACATGCTCACTATAACACACTGTGCCGGGTCCTCCTGGATCTACATCCACATACCTATTTGCACATATGCAGACTTAGGCTTAGGAAGCACACTCTTGTACAGCATCAGGAACGCACGCATGTAGGCAAGCAGGGGCACACACACGCACACGTGAGCGCACCCAGTACACAGTGGCTTGGAAGGTGCTAAGGGGTTTTCGAGGACTGTGTCCTACTTGCTCAAGTCCAGGGTGTTGTTCTCGTGGTGGGCGTGGCTAAGGAGCCCAGCGCTGCTTACTGGACAGTCCATTGGCACTTGGGCCTCCCCCTGCTGTCCTCACCAGTCTCCCATTCCATGAACCATGCAGCTTCGGAGACCTGGGTAGCAACAAACTCTTCGGGAAAGCAATCAAGGCAGAAATGTCAATGTAACAGGACCACATGATTACGCCCCAGTAGTGCCCCAACCAAGGATGGCATTCGTTACCCCTCAGGTCTACACCCTAAAGCCCAGCGCTGCGCGCAGAGAATGGGGCAGGCCTGTGCCCCAGAATCCCTTGCCTCTTCTCCCTTCTACTTGGTCCCAGGGTGGTGGGGCGCCCAACCTGGCCTTCCTAGCCACCACCTGCCATCTGCAGCTGAGTTCCTGAGGCTTGTCCCCTGAACACATACCTCCTTTGCTGATAACTCCCTCCGAGTTCTCTCTCCTAGCCCTCCTGTCCCTGCCTTGCTGCTCTGGACTGCTTTCAACTCACACATGCCTCTGCGTCACTGCCTCTTTGCCTCTGCCTCTGCTTCCCAATTTCCCCCTCCTCCTCTTGAGGTTCACAGGCTGCACACCTCCCCATGTACCTCTTCACTTCTTCTGGGGAAATTACAACTGCCTCACCCTGGCCTAGCCCTTCTTATCTTCTCCAAATCTCCCTCTGCTCTCACCCTCTGCACACCTGGGATCTGTCAGTCCTCTGGTGAACACCAATCCCCATTTATCTAATCTGTTGTCTGCCTGCACTGTGCCCAAGCCCCTCTGCTCCTTTTCTGTGCACAGGAGGTTTGTGACAAAGGTAGGAGGGAAGCGGCACTCCTTTCCTGCCTTCTGGTTTTATGACTGACATCCGATTGGTCTGGAAACGGCCTCTGCCCCCTTGGCCAAGACCACCTGAAGACCTTGCCTGGCTTGCTAGGCAGCAGCCCTGTGTTTTTCTGAGCAGGAAGGACTGCACATATGCGACCCACTATGCAGAAAAGCCTCCAGGGTGTGGCCGGATGTTTTGTTTCTCCATTCCTTGCCCACTTTGTTGATGTGTGCTTTCATTTGCATTCCAACAGGAACAGCCTTAAGGGAGGGGTAGTGAGGCTGCTTAGAGGTAGGCAGTTGGTGCTCACAGGCCAGCAGGGCCTCCTGGTGCCTCACTAACAGTGCATTTGCACCTGGGGTGCTGGGAAGCCTCTGGGCACTGCCCATATGCTTTGGAGCTCTGTGACATGGCCAGGTACTAGGCGCCTCCTGCTGACTTGAGCCAGTGTTCCAACTGGAGTTGCCATAGCAAAAAGGGCACAGGGCCCCTTGGGGGTTTGCTGTAAGTTCTCACTAGTTCTCACAGGCCTTCGGGGATGCACAGGATGTGTAGAGCCGCACATCCCTCCCCTGACCATTCTGCTGGGAACGGCTTGGGCCAGGGTCCTAGGCAAATACACTTTCCACCTCCCCTCCTGCTCCATCTTCCCACATCCTGGTTGAACCCGTGTGACACAGCTCCCCACCGCCTCTGCCCTTGACAGTCCTGGAAGTGGCTGGTGTATGGATCCGCCACCTCTCTCACAATCAACCTCATCTCTCTTGCTCAGAGCATAAGGGAGATACAAGGTTAGCAGGTCAGCGAATCTGGGCATCTCCTTTCTGCGCTAGTGTCTGCTTAACTCTTGTCTTCCCGCTTGCCTTGGCCTCTCTGGCCCAGATCCCTGCCTGGTACTTCCTGCTATTGAGCAGCCAAGGATTATACTGGCTAGAGGCAGGAGCTGGCAATCCTGGTGCCCGTGGCTCACAGCCATATGTTTTAGGCTCCTTCAGGAAGCTCTGCTAAGACACCAGGGAAAGGGATATCTGACCCTTCCCTGCCGTGACCAAGGCACACTAGCACCCAGCAATGATATTCATAGGCAGCATCATCACTGTCATGCAGATCTCCAAGAGCAGAGGCAGCTTGGCCTCAAGTACGGAGACCTTTGTGTAGCGGACAGCACAAGAGGGGAGCCTTCGCCATATGATTGGTTTCCGGGAACTTCAAAAAACAAGTAACGTGTAAACACTTTGAACTCCCTCTGTCCAACCTCATACCTGACACACTCACGCAACCGCACATGAACAAAAAATTCCTCACAGGCGAGCCGACTCTCTCTCTCTCTCTTTCTCTCTCTTCCTCCCCGCCACCCCCACATGCTCACTATAACACACTGTGCCGGGTCCTCCTGGATCTACATCCACATACCTATTTGCACATATGCAGACTTAGGCTTAGGAAGCACACTCTTGTACAGCATCAGGAACGCACGCATGTAGGCAAGCAGGGGCACACACACGCACAGGTGAGCGCACCCAGTACACAGTGGCTTGGAAGGTGCTAAGGGGTTTTCGAGGACTGTGTCCTACTTGCTCAAGTCCAGGGTGTTGTTCTCGTGGTGGGCGTGGCTAAGGAGCCCAGCGCTGCTTACTGGACAGTCCATTGGCACTTGGGCCTCCCCCTGCTGTCCTCACCAGTCTCCCATTCCCTGAACCATGCAGCTTCGGAGACCTGGGTAGCAACAAACTCTTCGGGAAAGCAATCAAGGCAGAAATGTCAATGTAACAGGACCACATGATTACGCCCCAGTAGTGCCCCAACCAAGGATGGCATTCGTTACCCCTCAGGTCTACACCCTAAAGCCCAGCGCTGCGCGCAGAGAATGGGGCAGGCCTGTGCCCCAGAATCCCTTGCCTCTTCTCCCTTCTACTTGGTCCCAGGGTGGTGGGGCGCCCAACCTGGCCTTCCTAGCCACCACCAGCCATCTGCAGCTGAGTTCCTGAGGCTTGTCCCCTGAACACATACCTCCTTTGCTGATAACTCCCTCCGAGTTCTCTCTCCTAGCCCTCCTGTCCCTGCCTTGCTGCTCTGGACTGCTTTCAACTCACACATGCCTCTGCGTCACTGCCTCTTTGCCTCTGCCTCTGCTTCCCAATTTCCCCCTCCTCCTCTTGAGGTTCACAGGCTGCACACCTCCCCATGCACCTCTTCACTTCTTCTGGGGAAATTACAA